>NW_004524826.1:2827254-2851040 GCF_000260255.1 Octodon degus | reverse complement strand
GGAACTCGGCCCAAATCTTGTTCTTTAATGTATGAGAACACAGGAAATATTTAATAAAACTTTGTTTTATTTCTTTCCATTTTATCAGACTTTCTTAGATACAGTCATGCTAATACACTGCCCATTATCCATGTTTTCTAGAAAAAAATTGGCTTTTATTTTTCCATAAAATTCACTAAGGTTGTGACAATGAGACTATACTCTCCTCTTCTCCCTTTTTATGCAGTTCCTTTCCACGTAGAAAAACAGAAATGGTCCACAAACTGGTCTGAGTCTTTGTCAGTCATATTATCCCTATAAATAAAAACTGATGTTAAAAATTTTATTTTGGATCTGACATTCTTTCCTTCTTTAGAAAACCCAGAGCATTTATTTTTCTTTCATAGATTATCATCTTCTTTGTTTTAGAGTTTTATATATTGTTTTCTAAGTGAAAGAGATTTTAAATTGTATTTTTATGTTAGCATCATTTATCCAAGCAGTTTTAGCTGTTGTCCATTTCTTAAATCTTTCCTTCATGTTTTTCCTTAATTTGTTCAATTTAACTTTTTGAATATGTGGTTCAAAGGAGCTAGTTGTATTCACATTATATTACAATTTAGTTATAAGTAAGACATAAGTAGCTCAGAGAGACGAAGATTCAATATCCTCTGTCCTTAGTGACAGTGTCGTGCAACATGAAGTGCTGAATTTGGTAGCACACAGTAGATGGAGTGCTAATGGTTTATGTATGTATACTTCAGAAGGCCATGTTTCCCTTTGGAAAACAAACTTAAAAATACCATTTCTGACTTTTCATATCTGCTGGGTTGTGCTTTAAACTTCTGTATTGCATTTTTTATTGTAATTCACATGTACTGCTAGTAATTTTTGATCGTGGGATTCTGAAGGTAAAGATAAGAGCATAGATAAGTGAATGTGTCCTTTATGCTAAGAAATCATTAATTTGAGTGACAGGACTATGATACCAGAATTGTTAGTATTGATGTCTTTTTCTGTGTGTAATCTTGTCAATGAGATATTTTATATACTTCCTAAATCTTAAAATAAAATGAAAAATGCCTACTCAGAATAAGAGTATGTGAGTCATATGCGATAAAAACCTACCTTACATCAGAGAAATTATTAGTTTTGTAATTTTGGTGACATTAACCATATTTTTCATCTTAAAACCTACATAACAAAATAGTGTTGATGAAAGAATGAAAAGAAATTCTTTAATGAAAGAATGCACTGCATATATGAATTAGAATTTATGAATATCCAGACGTGTTTATGAGATGCTACTTATAAAATATATAATTTTATTTAAATTATAGAAACTTTCTCCTTGGAAAATTGCCCAAGCATAATTATGAATGTTTTCTTTTTTCCAGTAATACTTTAAGTAAATAATCTTTTGAATGATATGTGACCTCTAATACTTTGAAAGTTCTTAAAAGTCACATTCAGTTTTACTTTTCCATTTCCCTATTCTGAATTTAAGGTATATTGATACAAGGGCATGAATATAATGTGAAAAAATGACAGTATCACTGATATTGTTGCACTTAATATTGTTTTGTAACTTACCCCTACTTGTAGTTTTTCCTATCTTGATTCCTTCTAACTATATTCTTTTGTATTAGGTTCAAATCATGAATCTTACAGTTATTTGACCAAAAGTCACTTACTTTTTAAAGCCTTAGTTAACTCATCTATAAAATCAAAACAATACAAGTACTGCTTCATGGGATTATTGGGAGGATTAAATGAAAAAATTTCAATCAAGCACTCCTACTTATTGAGAATATTCAGTAAATGGGCTACTATTATTATTTAATACAATTATTTGGTAATGGATTCTGTGTTGATCAATTACGCTCATATTTCCTGTTTCAGCATTTATAATCACAAAATGGTGATAATTCCTACCACAGATTTACTGCATACATGGTACCTACTGTGTGCCAGGAAATCAGTAGTAAACAAAAAGCATACTAGTTGTGGAGCTCATGTATTGGTAAGGAGAGATCTTAATTAGATCAAGTGATTCTGCTGACAACCACTGTAGGTCAGCAAAGGACTGTAAAGAAACAACACTTTCTCTTTGCTTTTTTTTTTATTTTGAACAACCCTGTCTATCTATATTTTTAATGGTATCTGTTTTTAACACTAAAAGCCAGTGAGAGAGATAAAGAAAAAAAAGGAGGGAAGGAGAAAAATTGGGAATAAAGCCCCAAAGACAGGCAGACAGAATTTTATTTTTCTCCTTTTTGAAACATGTGTTTATACTTCTCTTTCTGAGAACTTGGCCCTGACATTTGTGTGTAGGCAGTACTTCAGTATCATGAGGCATAAAATCAGACTCAACATAGTTATGTGTAAAAAGTCAATTTCGTGTGACCTGCATGAAACAGCAAAGTGACTTTGGGGAATACATTTAGGGATTCTAATGAGTAGGGTTATGTGTACTCTATTATTTATAAAATCCTTCCCCTCTTTTAATTTCCATCCTCTCTGTTAAGGTAACAGAGTTTGGGTTAATATTGTAATAAGTTATTTTACTTTAGTGTTGTGTATCACACGTCCCCTCTAAATATTAAAATAGCTTACATGGCTCTACATTATCTGGCCTTATCTCTTATCACCTTCCTAGAGCCTCACTCAGCTCCTGATTCTATGCTGATCTTTATATATCTTAACTATTATTGTGCCTCAGAAGCAAGGAAAAAAAAAAGATTTATTGATGATTTTTCCAGACACTGTGAGAGACCTTTTCCTACTTGTGTGATTATATCACTTCACATGTAGAGTTAAAAATCTTAAATAGTATACACTTTCCCCTCTTTTTCTAAGTGCTATTGTTGTCTTACATATTATTTCTATATTGTTATAAACACTATAATACTAACATATTTTGCATTAGTTACCTTTTTAAAAGTTAAAAGTTTCTTAAAGTAATAAAAAAGGATGTGCTTTGTATCTTTCATGTGACTACCAGTGTGTTGTGCAGATCTGTATTTTTGCTTAAATTTTATTCTTCTGTGTGAAGAACTTCCTTTAACTTTTCTTTTGGTTTGAAGCTGTTTGAGCTAACTTCTTTCAACTCTTGTTTGTGTGAAAAAATCTATTTTTTTTCTTTTTGAAAAATATTTTCTCACGTGGGTATAGAATTCTAGATTGACATATTTTAGAGTAGTTGCCATCTTTATCTTTATTCTGTTGTTGTGTGTCTTTTGTTTCCCTCAAAGTTTTTGAGATGTTCTGGCTTTGGCTCATTTGTTTGTGATGTCCCCTCTTGTACTTTTCATTACATTTATTAGCTTGATTTTTGTTGAATTTATGTTTATGGGTTTCAACAAATTTGGAAAGTGTTTTGCAATTAGTTTTTGTTCATGCATATTAATTATTCAGAATTGTGAGTTACATTTGGCATATTACTTCATGCACATAACATACTTCAGTAATTTTTATCCTTGCATTATACCCCTTACTTTTCCTTATCCCTTATTCCTTTTTGTTAATTGTCTCTCCTGTACTTTCTTTTTTAAAATAATTTTATTGAGAAACAAATAGCAGAGAGACAGTTTCAAAACCAATTAGTAGGACAGTTTTAATACTTAATACCTTGCATATTATAGTCTTAGTGGTTATTCTCCCCTATACTTTCATGGTATCTCTTTTTTTTATAGATTACACATAGGAGAGAAAATGGGACACTGGTCTTTCTAAGTTTGGCTTATTTCACTCAACATCTTCAATTCCATCCATTTTCCTGAAAAAGATATGATTTCATTTTTCTGTATGGCTTTTACATATTCCTTTAGTCACTGACAGGCATCTAGACTATTTCCATAGCTCAGCTATTGTGAATTCTGCCACAATAAACATGGGTGCACTGTATTTCCATAGTATGCTGATAATTTTTTGGGGGGGTGGGGGAAACAAACTAAAAGTGAAATAGCTAGTTTAAATGGTAGCTCTAATTTTAGTTTTTCAGGAACCTGCATGTTGATTTCCATTGTGGCTATACTAATTACATTTTTGTAACAGTGTATAATGTTTTCTGTTCCCACATCTTGCCTAGTACTTTTGGTTTGGTTTTTTTTTCCATAATGATTTCCTTTCTGACTGGGGTGAGAAGGAACTCATATTAGTTTTTATTTGCATTTCCCTGGTATCTTTGGGGAACAAAGTTCATGAATATTTTTTCATGTATCTATTGACTATATTTCTTTAGAGAAATGTCTGTTCAATTTCTTTGCCCATCTACTAATTGAATTATTTGATATTAATCCTATATTGGAAGAATAGCTAGTGTGATGTATTAACTAATGGGCAACTTGTAAAGCCCAGCTGAATTCAATCAGCGTGGTGCTGGATGTGCAAGGTTTACCTGAGGATTGTTGCCAACAGCACAAAAGGAAAAGATGGCACACTGTCAGTTCTCCTAGAGAAACTTGTCCAGCTGGTTTCCTGATAGGAATTTGGCTGTTCTCATCATTGGAGGGTCTCTAGTCCTCTGTGTCACCGTTGCTGATAATGGCTGTGGTCTGAGGCAGATCCTCCGCCTGGTGGCACAGATCCTTCATCCTGCTGGTGCACTTGCTGAATTTATTCATCATATCTAAATGCCTTCTGGTGTAAGTCTTAGTGTATTCTAGGTTAAAAAAATCAGTGTCTGCAAATCATTTGACTTGTTCTTTTCCTATTTGTATTCCTTTTATTTCTTACTCTTGCCAAATTTTAGCAGTCATTTCTTGAAATATTTTTTCACTCACCAGCTTTTGTTCTGTAGCACTCTGATTATGTTAATAGCTTGGCATTGTCTCACAAATCTTTTCCTCTTTCATTTTTCTTCATTCCTTATTATTTTCATGTTTAATTTTGAGCACTATTACCTGTCTTCAAATTCATCGCTCTTCTGAAGTGTTTCATTCTCTCCACCAACCCAGTGTATATTTCATTATAAGGCTCTTAGATTGTATCCCTAGAAGCTACATGTAATTCTTTAAAATAGTGGGGTTTCTTTCATTTTATTTTAATTTTTTTGTACAGGGTCTCACTAGGCAGCTCAAACACACGGTGATCCTCCTGTTTTCAGCCTCCCCAGAGCCACCACTCCTGGACTCATAGTTATTTGATTTTTTTACCCCATCATATCCATATTTTGTAATGTGTGCATGTTAAGCCTGTACATACTTGCTGTTTAACATTCTTGCATTAGTTGTATAATTCCTATCTACATCCATTTATTAAGGTTTTTGGTGATGATATCTTAGTTTTATACTTGATTGTAAAAATTTACAGTGTTATATGGTAGATATCATTTTATTCCTGTAATGAATGTTTCACTTTACTCTAGCACTGAGAAATTATTTGGGATTGGTTTGACACCTTTGAAATTTCTTTTTAGCTTTTTGGATGGGCACAGAGCAGCTCATAAATTAGGACTAATTGAGGCCAGCTACAGTGATGCAGTGCCCTTCTCTGGCCTCTAACTCCATCTGTCATCTGCAGGGTTTACACCTAGCTGATAGGAGCGCAAACTGTCCTTATCCTGGAGTCATTCTCTCTCTGAGTTGTTGGGCCGCTGCTTTCTGGTGGTTCTTCCCTAGCCTCAAGCAGTTTCCTATGTCTGCCACAGACTCAGCCAAAGCTCATTGAACTTCTTTAGAGCTACTGCAGCCTGCTCTCTGTACAGCTCTCACCATTCTTGAGTGTTTGAAAATTCCAGCCACGTTGGCCTCCCTGCACCTCAGTCTTAGCTCTTCAGTGCAGCGGGAATGTTAAGCTCTACCTGTCCTCTATGTCTCTCCTGTCCGGAAACTGCTCAAAGTCAGTAAGCTGGAGCAATTATGTGGCTTACTTCATTTGTTTCCCTTCTCCCAAAGATTGTAGTATTGTGATAATTGTCATCCCATGTCTGAAAACTGTTGTCTAGTTTCTAGATATTTAATGGGAAAAAATAAGTCTGGCCCTTGTTTTTCCTTTTTGCTAGAATGCATTGTGAGTTTTAAAAGGTTCTTT
The DNA here is from genome assembly GCF_000260255.1 of Octodon degus. Classification (NCBI taxonomy): domain Eukaryota; kingdom Metazoa; phylum Chordata; class Mammalia; order Rodentia; family Octodontidae; genus Octodon; species Octodon degus. Next base: position 2,845,028 of record NW_004524826.1, on the reverse strand, counting down.
AGCAGGAAAACTTGGTTATTTACAATTTTAGGAATGTTAATTTGACAGCAGTGTGTTCAAAGAGAGTCTTTAAAAGATGATATACTTGAGGATAATTCAGATAATGAAAGCATTAAGTGGTAAAGTGTTAGATTAAAATGATAAGAATGACAGTAATGGAACATATCTAAAAATAGGTTCACAGGAAAAGTGGGCAGAACTTGGAATCAGCTTAGAGTGTAGGATATGAGTGGAACACAAGTCAAAGGTGACTTCAGCACTGTGACATTAAATGCTAATAGTAATATTCTGTATTAGAGGTGAGACATTCTGTGGCACAATTAAAAGAAGAAGGGTGAATAGTACTAAATTGTACTGACTCATTTATGTTTTTCTATGTTATATATCATAGGAAATGGTGACAGAAATGTATTCTGGCTCTTGTGTAGCAATGGAGATTCAACAGAATAATCCTACAAAGACATTTCGAGAATTCTGTGGACCTGCTGATCCTGTAAGTTATTTTAAAGTATCAGTGTATTTGTGGTGTCCATCCACTATCTTAAAATGTTTATATTTTTAGTTCTTGAAAAGGAATAATATAAAAATAGAAAGGCATAGCAATATTTATTCAAAACAATATTTTATATACTGTATTCATATTATTCCAAGACACAGCATTTTTATAAGCCTTGTGCAATGCAGAAGAGCATCACTTTTGAATTACAGCAAGCTTTTTACTTTTGAGGGAGCTAAAGCTCAGGCAGGAAATGACAGGATGAAGTCATTGGGGCAGAACTAGAGAATGAGCAGAGGTCAAGGAAGAGTCTTGAAAAGAAAAAGTACTGCTTCTCTTTCTAGATGTTTATTCAGTCATCATTTACCCAGTGAAGAGCATGTGTAAATCTCATTGCGAGGTCCTGTGGCTAGGGCATCGTAAGATTTTTCTAAGAGCTCATACTCTTAGGAGAGTTCAATTTAGAAACTCTTTTGGGATCCTGAATTTTGCTTTGTTCAGCATAGTTAGAATTAAGCTATTATGGTATTTTTTTTTCTTTTTAGTTGTTGTGAGCCTCCCATAGAATTATAAAGTCACATCATAGAGATTTCAAAATTTAAAACAGTGGTAATTGTCTTGGGGAGGTGGATTATAATAATATTTTAGTTATAATTTCCTGCATTATACAGATTTTCTTTGAATTATTTAAATTGCATTTATGGTAAGAATAATACTGTTTATCATGAGCATGAAAGTTAGTGTATTTTTAATTGAAGAGGTATATATTCCCTAGAAATGGTTCTCCTTTTGAATATGGGTCCTGAGTTATATACTGTTTTTCTGACAGATCAGAATGCCAAGCAGCACCACATGCTTCTGTTGATTGTTTTCAAATTGAGGAAATACAGTGATGTTTGCAGTCAAGTTATACTTTGAGAATAAAATGGCACTTTCCCAGTGGTCTCAGACTTTTGAAGTTCATCTGCTTACTCCCTGCTTTTCTTTCTCCCTTTTCTCCCTCCTCTTCAGTAAATAGGTATTTGCTAGTAACTATGCCAGGTATGTGTTAATGATCAAACAAATATAATGCTTATCTCTGGAGAACTTACAGTCTTGCTCTAGCAGAAAATAGAATTATTAGTTAACAAATAGCACTTTAAACTGCCAGGTGCACTTATCTAGTCATGTGTTAGTGTGTAATGATTTAGAACTTTGTGTCTTCACTATTTTGTCATTCCTACATCTAAAGAAAGACCCCTAGATTATAATACATGTAAATATAATTAGTGCTTGGAAGACTGCCATACTTTGTAATCATGCAATTCTGTTTGATGAATTAATGAGTAAATTGGCTCTGTTTTTATATACATCTAACATCTGGTGTTAACACCAGATTGCTTTAAGGCATTTTACCTACCAAAACTGGATCTTATGATTTTCATATAGCTATTTATCCATTGATTTGAAAGGTTCAGCCTAACATAAGTTGTTAAATCATGTTATAACTGTGTATGTTGCAAGTTGGTATAATTTCATCATTGATGACTGTGATAGTCACAGATTCTTCTTCTTTATGATCTTATGGTTGGTGAGAAACACTCATTATTTATGAATAAAATGTCTTCCAATCTCTAGAAGTGGTATCCAGAGAGGAGAGGGGAACAGCAGACAGTTCATTAGGGAAAGAGATGGAGGAAATTATTGCCTTAAATTTGCACTTTATCTAAAAAGTGGGAAAAAATGAGTCTGAGTAAAATATACTGTGTGGAGCTATAGGAGTAAATTTATGGTTTTCCTGCTGAACCATTAGGAAACTCAGTTACCAAAGGAGTAGTTAAACTGCATGCAAAAAATTGTGCAAAATATGTTTGCTCTTATACTGGTGAATCTGTGAAACAAAATAACCTAACATAGTGTATTAGTTAGGTTTGCATCTTTATAATTACTTACTTGAGTCAATTAACTTATTAAGATAAATAGCTTATTTAGCTCACAGTCCTGTAAGTTCCAGTGCAAGATCACATGGTTCCATTGCTTTGGGTCTCTGGTGAGAGTATAGGACAGACATGTGAGGCATTAGTGTCACAGTAAATAGCTCACAGGACAGGTCAGGAAGAAAGAGGATAGGCCAGCATCCCACCATCTCTTCTGACAATTGAGGACTTCTCACTAATGCTTTACCCTGTCATGGTCCACAATACTGCCTACTATCAGCACCACTGGAGGTCAGGTCTTTAGCTTATAGACTTCTGGAGGACACTGTCTATTTTCAAACTATATCATATAAATGTTTTATTTAAAAGGTGTTCCAATAACACTGTATGTAAATCTCATTTTGTGTTATTTTAATAATGTGTATTTAAAATGTGATTTGCATAAAGAGTTTCTCCTAAGGGAAATGATTTTTTCTTTTTTTTAAAATGTATTTGTTACAAGGTCTCACTACGCAGTTCAGACTCATAGTGGTCCTCCTGCTTTCAGCCTCCCAGCACTAGGATTACAGGTGGACACCACTAAACCTGGACTCTGTGGCCAGCTCAGCATGCCCTGGGGGGGGGCTGGTAAACCATGATCCCTGCACTTGTCTAAGCTTGCCGAAACAGGCTCTTAAGTCCACTGAGTTATCTTACTAGCCTGAAGTACTTTTTAAAGTGCATGTCTACCTCATCTGGTCTCATACTTTGAAAACTTATACCTCATTACAAAATCAGACTGAGTCAAACATTTTGCTATACAAAGTGTGGCTTTACAAGTAATACAGTTTTCCATTCATTTATTACTTAGTAACCTTTACCAATTTTAAAAACAGTAGATGTATCATAATGTTTGAGAAATGACATTGTTTCATCAGTATATAAATTGTGATAACTTAGAAAAGAAATTCTGGGAGCTGACGTTTACCATTTCTATCAGCTGTTAACTTCTTATGTGTATTCATTCCCTAAAGATTTTGAAGCCCTGGTCATGTTCTTTTTTTTTCTTTGTCCCAGTTTCTCCCATAAAGTTGAGCAATAAGAACTCCTTCTAACATTAGTCTATAATCATTCTACTTCTCAGTTGTCTTCCACAGGCATAACTGACTGACTTCCAGAGGAAATCGCCTGTGCAAACCTGATCTCTAATGTGGTCTGTCATATTTTCCAAGGCCTTTGCGCTACTCTTTTTTAATGTATTTTAGTACAGGGCTTACTGGGTCTCACTACACAAATTAGACTCATATGATCCTCCTTGTTCCCAAGTGCTGGTATTACAGGCACGCACCACCATGCCCAGTCTCAGTCGCCCTCTCAGTACACCCTGGGGTGGAGCTGGCAGAGCACACTGGGGATCAAACCCTGGTTGCTGCATGTGCCTCAGTAGGTGCCTTTGTGCTACTTTTTATTAAATGGTTTGTTTGTTGGATGGTTAGCTTTTGTATTACTGGAGATACAACCCTGAGCCTTCACACTAAGCTACAATTGCAACCCTTTTTTAGTTTTTATTTGAGACAGAGTTTAAACTAATTCCAAATTGGACTTGAATTTTCAGTCCTCCTGCTCAGTTTCCCAGAGTGTTGGGATTCTAGGCAGTTCCCACCATGCCTGGCTCCTGGGGTTTCTTGATTGTCTTTCACAGGTCACTTTGATTTGAATAAGACCTCCAGATTTAGAGGTTAGTAAGGGCCTTCCCTTTCTTGGCACTACTGCCACTAATGTTCTCCTGTATTTCTACTTAGATTGTACTCTTACCTCTTTCATCACACTTTTAATAGCATTCTCAGCTGTTGTTGTTACACTGGATTGAAACTAGGGGGCCAGCCAGATAGCTCAGTGTATTAAAGCACCTGCTTAGGCAGATGCAGGGACTGGGGTTCAATCCCTGGCCTGCCATGCTGGCCCTGCCCCCAGGGTGTGCTGAGATGGCGATTGAAACTGGGCATGGTGTCACGTGCTTGTAATCTGAGTGCTTGGGAGGCTGAAAAACAGCAAGGATCACTACAGGTCTGATCTGTGTAGTGAGACCCTGTAGACCCTATACTAAATACATTTTTTAAAAAAATGATGAGTGTGTCCTTGACTGGGCCCATCTCTCTCAGATATGAAGTCCTTGAAGCAATTTGGAACCTACGGTCTTTGCACTGAACTATGTCCTCAGCCTCTTATTTTTAACCTTGAGACAGGATCTCACTAAGTTGCTTAATTTCCGTCTGGGCTTGAGCTTGCTGTCTTCCTTTCTTGACCTCTCACAGTGCTGAAATTACAAGCCACTTTGTTCCTCTGTCATTCTTTTTACCCTTATACTTTGGATGCACCATAATAACTCTACCTTAGGTACTTTTAACCACCTTACTGAAGCAGTCCTATGCAGACTGGAAGCTTCCACTAAATGAAAGTTACACTTTTTGTGTACATTCATAATGATGCAAGTTATGCTGTCTCATCAAAGCTGGGCCAATACTGCTACCTAGAAATTGTTTTTAAAATCTATTTTTCTCTACTAATGCTCACAATTACTGTTGTATCTCCTCCTTATCTTATTTAACCTGTTTGTACTACTTTCATCATTTTGCCATAGAAAAAAGGCACTATCTCCTACTTCATAAAGCAAATGAAGCATGATTTCTTAACTTTCTGCTTTCATATAATTTATATAATTGTAAATCATACTCACCTTCTCACTTTAGTCATAGAAGAATATATTTTCCTTCTCTGTTAAGATTTTCTGCCCACTTTTTGTTCTCTCTTTATTTAAAAGCTTAGACAGTTTTCTAGATTTTGTTCTTAAGAGTAATTTTTTGGTTATAAACAGTAATGTATGATCACTGGAGAAAGAATAGAAATTAAATAAAGTTTACTAAAGAAAACATGTCATTATCCCCTTTGCCAAAGTTTCTGATATTGTAAATTGAGAGATAAATCAGTATGTACAAATTTAAAGAGCATAATAGATAACATAATATTGAGAGGGGTTATTTTTGCCTTTTTTTTTTACAGTACCAGGGATTAAACTCAGGACCTTGTGCTTGCCCGGCAGGAACTTATTCTACTGAAATATTTCCTCGGCCTTTTTTTTTTTTTTTTTTTGTGGGCAGCTCAGCCCACTCTGGGAGTGGGACCGGTGTGGCATGTAGTGCAAGCAATCGAACCCTGCGCGCTTGCCTAAGCAGGTGCATTAGACCACTGACCTATCTTGCTGGCCCCAATACTAAGCATTTTTCAAGTGTTTCAGTGAACTAAGAGCCTGCTTAGGCAAATGCAAGGACCGGGTTCAATCCCTCGTACCCCATACCTTGCCAGCCCCACCACTGGGTGCACTGAGCCAGACAAAGAGTCTGGGTACGGTGCCACAAGCCTATAATCCCAGTGCTGGGGAGGCTAAAAACAGGAGGATCACTACAAATCCAAGCTACATATTGAGACCTTATACTAAGTACATTTAAAAACAAAGTCATTCAGAATACTTCAGAAAACATGATGTCTTTAGACTATTCTATATTGTTTTATGATATAAAATAATTTGACATTTTCTCTATAATTGAGAAGTGGTGAATTTTTCATACTTGTAACTGAATTGTACTGAACATTCTTCTATATACCGTATTTTGTGCATGTAGTTATTTCCTTAGCTTCTTCTTCTTTTCTTGATTTTTAATACAAGGTCTATAGGGTCTCACTACACAGATTGGATTCGTAGTGATTCTCCTGTTTTCAGCTTCCTAAGTGCTAGGATTACAGGTGCACACCACCATGCCCAGTCTCAGTCGCCATCTCAACACTCCCCTTGGGTACTGAGCCCTGGTATGAGCTTTAATCCTTAGAGCTATCTGGCTGGCCCTGGTTAATTCCTTTTAAAAAGTCCCCAGAAATGGAATTTCTAAGTCAGAGGGTATTGATAGCTCAAAGCTGTGCTTTCCTGAAAGCTTGTTCCAATTTACATTCCTGCCAATATAAGAGTATAGGGATTTTATTGCTATTTTAGGCTTTATTAAACTAAAATGTCTAATTTACTGAGTTCAATGAATATCTGATTGTTTTCATGTTAATTATTTTTGAGTTAATTTTCTCTGCATTTATTGCCTAGGTATATGTTTTGCTTTGTAAATTATCTTTAATATCTTTTAATCCATTTTCTACTGCTTTCAAATAATTTTATGCATTTGTTAGGTACACTTCATATATTTTGATAATTGAATTTTTAATTCAGTATACATAGAAAAGATTCTAATACATAAGTTTTTAATCTTTTAACCTTTGGTTGCTGCTGTAATCTGAATATTGTTTGTCCCCTGGGATACTCATGTTGGCATTTGGCTGCCACAGTGGTGCTGTTGGGATGTGAGATCACTAAGAGGTCATTAGGTGGTTAAGAGGGATTAGTCCTTTTTCTCAGGAGTTCGTACTGTTACAGGGATGGATTAGTTACTAGGAAAACCAGTTGTTATGAAGTGAAGCTGTCTCTGACGTTTTGCTCTTGCATGAACTCATTTGCCCTTCTGGCTTAAGGAGCGTGTGACCCACACCAGCCTGATGGCCGCCTGACCTTGGACTTAGCAGCCTCCAGAACCTTGGGCTGAATAACACTCCTCTTTGTTAATTACTCGGTATGCAGTCCTCTGTCATAGCAGCAGAAAATACACAAAGACAATTGCTTTTGTGAACATTTTAATAATACCCCCTCAATTGAAAATCTACATGTATTTTTTCTTTTTGCATTTTAATTTTTATCTATTTTGATACATTTAATATTTTTGTTGTTGGTTATGATCCAAAGGGAACATTTGATTCCCTCACTTTTGTAAGTGTAACCTATTATCAGAACATTATTGATTATTGATTAACTGTTTTCTTTCCTATTCAGTTTTGGTATCTTCTAGATTATTAAATTACGTGAATCTGTAAGTCAAATCTCGGGCTGATTTGACATAAGCTAAATTAGTGTAGCTTTATATTAGGTTTTGCATAATTTAATTATTATATTCCTAGCTATGATTTTCTTTGTACTTATTCTGCTTGGTATTCAGTGAAACTCTTTTGTCTTTTGTTTTTGTTTTGTTTTGTTTTGTTTTGTTTTGTTTTTTTGGCGGAACCAGGGATTGAACTCAGGCCCTTGTGCTTGCCAGGGAAGCGCTTATTCTACTGAGCCATCTGTCCATCCCCCCGCTTTATCTTTTGATGTTATTTTTGATCAAATTGAAAAAATAAATTCAGGTAATATTTCTTTAAAATGTTTATACTTCCTATTTTTTCCTTTTAGTGAAATTCTGATGATTACATGTGTATTTGACCATTTGATAAAAGCCATTGGAGTTTTGTAGATTTTTTTAAAAAGTCTTTGCTTGCTTAGGCAAGTGCAGGGACCAGGTTTTGATCCCTGGTATGCCATGCTGGCCCTGCCCTTGGGACATGCTAAGACAGCAGTTGAGACTGGGCATGGCGGTGCGTGCCTGTAATCCCAGTGTTTGGGAGGCTGAAGATAGGAAGATCACTATGAATCTGATCTATGTAGTGAGAGACCCTGTAGACCTTGTACTAAAATACAAAAAAAAAAAAAAAAATTCTTTGTGCTTTATTGGTTTGGATGATTTCTATTTACTTCAAAATTATGGACTATTTCTTCCCTTTCATTCAGTTTTTAGCATTCCTTTGTCCCCAATTATTTTTTTTCTGCCCTACACATATCTATTACTGACTATAAACATGCTATTAGTACTGATATTGGAGTTACAAATAAATTTTAGAGAATAGGGAAATTTGCAAAGATAGAACCCATAAACCATGAGGATTCACTTTATTGTTGAATTTTTTTTCTCTCAGTGCTGGGGATCAAACTCAGGACCTTGCACTTGCCAGTCAAGCACTTATGCTGCTATGTTTTTAATGAGTTTGATGAATTTTATAAAGAAAATTGATGCTGAAGAGATAACTTGGCGCTCTAAGTGCCAGCCTGGCGAGCGGAAGGACCTGAGTTCGATCCCCAGAATCGCATGGCATGCTAGCCCTGGAACGCCAGGCACACTGTGCCAGCCACTGAAACTGGGTGTGGTGGTACACACCTGTAATCCCAGTGCTGGGGAGGCTGAGAAAGGAGGATCACTACAAGTCTGAGCTGTGTAGCAAGACGCTGTACCAAATAAATAAATTAAATAATTAAAAAATTTTTAAAAAGGAAATAGTAATGCCTTTTTAATAAAATACCTGACAGAAGAAATACTTCTCTTGAAAAGAATACTTGGCTCCAAAGAGTTTAATGCAGATAGCTTGAAAAAGAACAAAATACATAATGAAAAAATATATTCAAAGATTATTCATTGTCTTAGATTTCTTTAACTTTGGTGTTAAATGATAGCTTAACTTTAAAACTTTTCAGAAGTAATAATTCTTTGTCAATATAAAATGGTGAAGCCATGTGATCTAACTGTTGAGTATAGAAAAGCAGTTATTCAGGTGCATTTTATAATTTTCTACAAAAACATCTTACTCAAATATATAACTGGATCAGCTTCATTTTCCTGAAAAAGCAGAAGACATAATTCAAGTTAAGATGTCCTTGGTTTTGAATTTCACATACTCATTCCCATTGTATATGAATTTTTCAACTAAGTTAACTTAAAATGAAAATATTTTCTTTTTGGTTGTTCTAGCCATTAAGTATCATAACTGGAATTCTGATCACAGAACACAACCCTAATTTCTTTTCATGATTATACCATGATTGAGAAAGGTTGGCATTTTATATTAACATGCAGTTATTTTGATTCATTGCTTTGAAGTATGTTCTTTAATTCTGATGAGAGATGATGGATGGATGGATGGATGGATGGATGGATGGATAGATAGATAGATAGATAGATAGATAGATAGATAGATAGATAGAATATTTTCTAGAGCATCTGAAACTATCAAAAAATAAATATCTAGGGGCCAGGGAGATAGCTCAGTAGAATAAGCACTTGCCTGGCAAGCGCAAGGGCCTGAGTTCAATCCCCAGTTCTGCCAAAAATAATAAAATAAATAAATTTCTAAGCCACAACATATAACACAGTTTACTTTAGAAGATTACAAATGGTTCAACCCCTAGGGGCCACCAAGTTTTCTGATAAAAGAATTATTTTGTCGTATTTGTGTGTTTACTGTCACCCTATTTAAGAACCTAGCATTAGAATACTGTTTAGGTTGGCTCATATGTTTCTGAAAGAGACTTCAATACTAAACAATCAACAATAATTAGATCAACATCAAGAACATATGCATTTTTACTAGTAGTGCAAAATATGGAAATGTCTCCTTGTGAATAAAACTTTGAGAGATTCTGTATGATATAGTCTTGGGGTAAATTAGAAATAATCTTCACTTTAAGGTATTTTTGCCTTTTATCTTCATTTTTGTTGTATTGAGATTTCCTTAGTTTTGTTCAACTAAAATTATGGAGTATATTGTGGGTGTGTTGTGTTCAGGAGTAAGCATGATAGACATAGGCTATGCCCACATGCAAGTTATAAACAAGTTACTAACAAGTAATTACATACATATGTCTATAGTATAGATGTATTAAATGCTTTAAAGAAGTCTGATTGTCTAAGTGCTTATAAATAGAAGTCTGGCTTAGAAAAGAGGGAGGCATCCCTGAAACAAGTCTCATTTATTCTAAATCCTGAAGGGTAGGAAACAGCCATGATTGAGGTATATAAATACTGAGAGAAGCTAGCACCTTCTGGGAATTTAGAGACACTCAGGTTGGGTGTAGCTGAGAGAGCAATGAGGAGAGTAGCCTCGAGTGCAACTGAGGAGGTGATTTAGGCCAGTGTATAGAGGCCACAGGAGCTAGTATACGTGTACTTCAAATGGTAGCTCTGTGCAAAAGTTTAAATGGAGAAGTTGATATTATTGAATTCACATTTCAAAACAGCAGTATGACTATGTAGGAAATGGGTTAGAAGAGAATAAAGTAATTTTGAATAGACAGGATGGATTCCTGGGCTTAGGCAGTGATGTTACAAAAAGTATTTCATAAAGAGCTGGTAGAAATTGACTGTGGACATGATCAGCTAGATAGTTTGTCTATTATAGGTCAAAAACAATTCTTAGTAGGAATGAGCACTGTGTTTTGGAATAGACACAAAAAAGTGCTTAAAACACCAATATATATTGGATGAAAGATAGCCTCTGTAATAAATGATGTTGGCAAAACTGTATATCCACATGTAGGAAATTGGGTCTAGACTCATATCTCACCAAGTACTAAATTAGAAGCAAAATGGATGAAAGATGTAAGTTTTAAAAACAAACATGTAGACTATGGAAAGATAAAATGGGCACAACTCTTGAAGACATAGGCATAGGCACGGTCCTTCTGAACAGAGAAACCCAATGGCATGAGAAATGATACTAAGAATCAACAAATGGGGTCATATTAAATTAAAAACCTCCTGCATGGCAAAGGAAACAAACAACAGTGAAGAAACAATCTACAGAATGGGAACGATTTTTTGCCACTTATTCTACAGACAGAGGTCTAACATGCAAAAAAAAAAGTTAGACTCCCGAAAATAAAAGACTTGGTCAAAATATCTGCAAACAATTATTTTGAAAATAATGATACAATGTAAAAACTATTGCTATTTTCTTATTATTTGATTATGAAATTTTATTTCATAAAAACAAATTGAAAGAAAACACCAGTCCCTGTTTAACTTTATCCAAAGGTGAAGTGTTTATCTTGAAATGCTGATTTAGATTTTAGGTACGTATAAATATATTTTACTCTGGGAAGCTGGAGTACATCTAGAAAAAATGCCCTCAATCTTAAGTTGAGACAATTGCTTAGGCAGCTTCCAGAATTTGGTAGATTTGGAATTCATGGATCTCTGATATATATTCTTGAGGATGTGTGTTTTATTCTTTCTAAAATTCAGGGCTGGCCAAATAACTCAGTGGATTAAAGCAGATGCAAAGGCCGGGTGTTTGATCCCAGGGCCTGCAATGCTGGCCTCGCCCCCAGGGTGCACTTGAGAGGGCATTTGAGACTGGGCATGGTGGTGCACACCTGTAATCCCAGCACTTAGGAGGCTAAAAACAGGAGGATCACTACAATTCTGATCTGTGCAGTGAGACCCTGTATATCCTGTAGACCCAGTACTAAATACAGAATAAGTAAATAAATAAGTAAATCATAGTTTGGCAATTATGAACTTTTAGCCATCTCAAAATTAAGTTGTTAATTTTAATTCTGAAGATTTAATGTGACACTCTATATAAACAAAAATGCTTTATATTTCACTGTGGTATAGCTAGCAAATGTTGATTCTTGTCAATTCTGCTTCAGAAATTCAGAAGTGGGCAGAATTAGTTGATTTGAGTATAAAGCAGATGGACTATGAAAATACATCCTTTGAAATCTTTAAAAATCCAACTAATATATTTTGCTGAACCTGTAAGTCTATGAATACATTTATATTATATTATCTTCTACAAATATAGTCCAAGCCATCAAAAGTTATAATGAGAAACTACTTGGGAATTGTTCTGGATCTTGTCCATTAAGCCCGCCTATTAAAGTATCACAATTTACTGCTAGAAAATGTCATAGTTACTGAGATGTCACACTTAATATTGCATAGAATGCAAATAAAATGCTCATTTAGTCATACATATGATAGTCCCTCAAGTGTGAGCTACAGAAATTATTAAATAGAACTATTAAAAAAATAAAAATAAATAAATAAATAGAACTATTATCTCCCTTTTGTCAGTAAAATTTCACATATTTTAGTTTAAACGTAACTGTTTAGGTAGACTTACACTGAGAAGTTAACTGATAACAACTATGTTTCCAGTTCTTACATTTTTTAATGGTTCACTTCAGGGTTTCTAAAGTTTCCTTACATATTGCTGAGGTAATACACAGTAAAATAGGTTCAAAACATTTCTTTTCATTTCTCTGATTTATCCATTCATTCATCTAGCTAGTTTACCAGCCAACTCACCAACCTCCAACCAACCAAATGTAGCCTGATATTCTTAGGTACTGGCAATGAAAAGATGAGCCACACATTTGCCTGAGGCACAGGAATTTATGTCCTTGAGGAAGTAAAAATTGTGGCATCATTGATAACAATAAAGTCTTATAATTTCTGTGATAGATGTATGTGTTAAAAGAAAAAAAAAAAAAACCTATGGCCAAATAAGACTAAGAAGTATTTGGTTAAATCAAGTTACGCAAAACTGTTAAGATTCTACAGCATTTCAAATGCTGACATCGTGAATCTCCAAAGAGGTCATCTGGTATGAAATATTTTCCAATTTTCTTGCCAAAAGTTAAAGATGACAACCAGGATAAGAAGAAATTCCTAACTATAATTCTTATTAAGCTGCCTGCAGAGACCTTGAAGAGAACATAAAGAACTTTAGAGTATAGCTTTTACTTTTCAGGGAATAGAAAGTGATAAACAGGACTACATAAATCTATACTTCAAATTTTTATCATCTTCTTTTCCAGTATATATTCATCTCAACACGCTCCCTTCCGCTGGCAGCAGAATTTTCCTGCTTTTATGTTTGGCATCAATGTTTGAAAGTAATACATTGCCTAAGTATTGATACATATTTAGCTGGATACATTAAAACTTACATATAATTGCATTTTTAAGTGGAGTCTCTTGTAGAGTGAAAAGGATTGTTCAAAGAAATTTGGGGGAATACTTTTTTTATTCTTTTAACTCTTCTACTACTGGGGTAATGGAGCCTCAATCAGTTTTTATCTACTTCTCTTCTGAATATACCCTGACTGACCCTACAGTAAGTATCCTTATCATGACATCCATAGACTGCTCAGTATTTGGGGACTAGTATTCAGGAGACAGTGAACTTGGATGAGAAAAAAATCACTTATTTCCACTAATATATGACTAAAATTTAGAATTCCCATGAACATAAACAAGAAACCATCAGGGCTGGCCAAATAGCTCAGCGGATTAAAGTGCCTGCTTCGGCAGATGCAGGGGCCAGGAGTTTGATCCCCTGGCTTGCAGTGCTGGCCCTGCCCCCGAGGCACACTGAGATGGAGATTGAGGGGATTGAGACTGGGCATGGTGGCACGAGCCTGTAATCCCAGCACTTGGGAGGCTGTACACAGGAGAATCACTATGAGTCTGATCTACGCAGTGAGATCCTGCACACCCTGTGCACCCTGTCCTAAATACACACACACAAAAAAGGAAAGAGTACTTGTATCATCATAGTAGTTGTATCCTAAGTTTGTATCCAATAGAAATTGGAACCATTTTCATATTGCATTACAGTTGGTATATCTTAAAATGTCACTGACAGTCATTGCTGCTATAAAATTGTGTTATTAGATCAGCTGCCAGATTTTAATAAATATGCACATTATATTACAAAAGTACTATGTAATTATTGTGATATTATTTAGCTTTGGAGTATAAATATTATAACTTTTACTTTATGCATTTAAAAACATTGCCCCAAGAAAGATTCAGAGGTTTTATCAAACTACCAGAGAGGTCCTTGGAACAAGACAAAATGAAAAATCCTTGGCCGGGAGGAAGATATACAGAGGTCGAATAAGGATTCCTGGAGTTAACAGACATCATAGGATCCCCTGGCAGCTTTTTCCTTTTCTCTTTTCCTGTGATTGCTCTTCCCCATCCACTTTGTTTGACCAGGCCTCTGATACAGTCCTCTTTAGAACACTGGTGGTCCATCCTTGGTCATTCTGCCTTAATTTTTGTGTGGTTATTTGGATGAATTTATTCATTCTTCATATATCAAATGTCTTATGAGGCCCTATGGCACACCAACTACTGTTCTGGATGCTGGGGCTATATCATTGAACAGAACAAGCAGTAAGCCTTGCTCTCAGATTACATCCCACTGGAGGGAAACCATGAACAGGATGTAAGAGTGAAGTATGAAATGTACCTAACAATGGTAAGTGAAGATGGAGAAAATAAAGTAAAATAAGGAGCTAAGAGTTCTCCAGGAAAGGCAGAGTTTTGCAGTTTTAAATAGGATGGATAGGGAGGACTGTACTGATGGATCAGTATCCATCAACATTAGATACAGATTTGAAAAAGGTGAGGTGAAGATCAGAGTCACTTTGCAATCCATGTGGAGGGGCTGGGCCGCATGTGCCAACACTGGAGACATCTGGATGTCTTGAAAGAAGCCAGGAGGCCATTGTGGCCAGAGTGCAGTGCATGTGGGGAGAACAGGAAGTGAGGTTATGGAGGGGAGAGATGGAAGGAAGCCCATGCAGTGTAATCTACTGAAAGGACGGTGGCCTTTACTCTGAGTTAGAGCCATTACAGAGCTTAGCAGAAGACCATTGTGATCTCAGTTTCAGTAGTAGCTCTGTGGCTGCTATGTGGAAAATTTGAAGCAGCAGAAAGAAGGAATGATAAATGCCAGCCTTGGATAATAGTGCTTTGCCATAGGCCCCTGGGTACCAGGCTGCCTGAGATATTAATGTGTAAAACAGTGACTGTTTCTTCTGCAATAAAATGGAAAAAAGAATAAACCTTTGGGAAGGTTAAATCAGCTAACATAGGTGAAGTTCTTAGAGCAGTGTGAGGCACATTATCTATGAACAATTAATTCTCCATACTTTTTTAGTATGTCCAGGATACATGACATGATGGTACCAGATAGCTATTACATAGATAGGCCAGGAATGGAAGACTTGAATGAGTTTAGGGACATCTTGTGTTATGGCTTATATCTAGCTGTCCCTTCAAAACCTTGTGCACTCACAGACGGGGCTTTTTAAAGGTGGCTGGACCTAGGATGTTTCATGCTGGGATTAAGGATGTGATGCTGGGATTAAGGGTGCTCCACCCTGGGTATGAGTGTTCCCACCCAAAGGGTATGTATAAGGGCAAGAAAGAAGATTGTTACTTCTGCTGCTGCTTCTGCTGCTATCCATTCGTATCTGTTGCCTTCTTCCTGCCCTGCCACACTATGAACTGTTTCTTCGCTATGATGCCCCTTTGATATGCCACCCTGCCTGGGAACCAGCTGATTATTGAAACCTATACAAACAGACAAAAATAAATCTTTGCTCCTTTAACATTGGGTGTTGGGTATTTTGTTTCAGCAGTGAGAAAAGTAATTGAGATATATTTTGGTATTGAGAGTGGGGTCATTCTGGTGATTGTATTTGACCATGTGGTTTAGGAGCTTTTGGAACTGGCTTGTGGGAAGAGTTTGGAAAGATTTTCAGATGCCAGCTGAAGAAGCAACCCTAGAATTCTTTGAATTGTACTTGATGGGAGATTCTGATCAGAGCTGAGGTCAGAATACTAGTAGAAATGCTGCTGGTAAAGACCAAGTTCAGGGGCCTGCCAGAAAGCTCAGTGGATTAAAGTGCCTACTTAGGAGATGCAGGGACCAGGGTTCAATCCCTGGCATGCCACGCCAGCCCTGCCCCTGGGGTGCACTGAGTGGGCGATTGAGACTGAGCGTGGTGGTGTGCACCTGTAACCCCAGCACTTGGGAGGCTGAAAACAGGAAGATCACTATGAGTCCAGCCGATGTAGTGTGAGACTCTGTGGTCCCTGTAGTAAATACATTAAAAGAAAAAGACTAACCACAGGAAGTTTCTGCGAGGAAGAACTACATTGGTTGTTGGACTCCAGGCAATATATGTGTGTTCAGAAAATTTTTCTGCCTTTTGCTCATGTCCAGGGCCTTTGCCTGGAACTGAGATTAAAGGTGGTAGGGTAATTAATCTTGCAGAAGAAATCTCAATACAGTCTAGTGTTGAGGTGGTAGGAATTACTAGTGGAGACTTTTAGTCAGATCTATATTTGGCAAAGAGCCCAGCAAGATGATTTAAAACATTTCAAATTTGGCCAGAAAGGAATCTCCACTAAAGTTGTAGGCTGCAAAGATGAAACAGAGGAGAAATTGGTCACTGAGGAGAAAGAGGCCAAGAGAAAAAAATGACTTGAGGACACCACAAGAGCCAGCAGGACTCCAGGTTTTGCAGCCTTAAAATTGCAACCGTGAAGCACTTCATTTTGGGATGAGAGCTCCAGAGCATCAAGTCCAGAGTTGCAGCAGCCTAGAAAATTGGCACCTCAGCATTGGGTTCAGAGGACTCAGCTATACGGGCATTCAACCTGTATAGTTAAGAGAAAAGGAAGTCTGGTTACTGCTCCAGCCAGAGGCAGACCCTGGAGTTATCCACATGAAGCTGATTTTAGGTGCATACAGAATACAAGAATTGTGAGGCCAGAAAGCTTTCACTTAGATTTCAGAAGGTGGCCCAGGACCAGGCAGTGTGTCCCTAAGGCAGCAGTTTGTCAACCTGTGAGTGTGAAACTGATGGTGCAGTGGAGACCCCCGAAGGTGGGAGAAGCCAAGAACGTGGATCATCTGAGGAAAGCTGCAAGTAGGGAGCAAAGCCAGTGTCAGAGAAAAGCCATGGGATCTGCAGCCACAAGCAGTGGGGTTGAAGCCACCTAAGCTCTTTGGAGTTCATATCTTGCTATAGATTGCACCTGATGTAAGACATAGAACTGCGGGTCTTAATGTTTGCCCTGGTGGATTTTTGACTTGCTTTTTGGTCCTGTTCCTTTCTATCACCCCTATTTGTGTGTTTTAGAATAGCAATGTTTATCTTGTACCATTGTATGTTGGAAGTGTTTAACTATCTTTCCCTTTGTTCAGGGAGTCAAAGCTAGGCGTTGACCTTAAATACCAGAGGACACTTGGGGCATGAACTTTTCAGCAATGCTGTAACTGTTAGTACTTTGGAACTCTTTAGAGATGGCCTAGATGCCTTTTGCATAAAGGGATGTGCATGAGTCTTTTGGGGATGAGGGATGAAATGCTATAGTTTATATCTAGATGTCCCCCTAAAGCCTCATGGACTGGTAAGTGAGGCTTTTTGAAGTAACTGGATCTAGGGTGTGTGATGCTGGGATTAAGGGTGTCCTATCTGAGTGTGAATGTTCCTTCCCGAAAGGTAGGTAGATACAGTGTAAGGGTGAATAGGGTATAGGGGACAGAAGGAAGGTTGTTATCACTGTGGCCATCTTTTGCTGATTGCTGCCTTCTTCCTGCCCCAAGACACTGTGAACTCCTTCCCTTCTGTGATGCCCCTCCGCTGGGCCACTCTGCTTTGGAGCCAGCCAGTTACGGACTCAAAACTCAACAAAATGTGACATGAAATAAACCTCTTTCAACTTTGGGTGTTGGATATTTTGTCTCAGTAATAAGATACTGAGGGCCGGGGAGATGGCTCAGTAGAATAAGCACTTCCCTGGCAAGCACAAGGCTCAGAGTTCAATCCCCAG
>NW_004524826.1:2818114-2827154 GCF_000260255.1 Octodon degus | reverse complement strand
GAGGCTAAAAACAGGAGGATCACTACAATTCTGATCTGTGCAGTGAGACCCTGTATATCCTGTAGACCCAGTACTAAATACAGAATAAGTAAATAAATAAGTAAATCATAGTTTGGCAATTATGAACTTTTAGCCATCTCAAAATTAAGTTGTTAATTTTAATTCTGAAGATTTAATGTGACACTCTATATAAACAAAAATGCTTTATATTTCACTGTGGTATAGCTAGCAAATGTTGATTCTTGTCAATTCTGCTTCAGAAATTCAGAAGTGGGCAGAATTAGTTGATTTGAGTATAAAGCAGATGGACTATGAAAATACATCCTTTGAAATCTTTAAAAATCCAACTAATATATTTTGCTGAACCTGTAAGTCTATGAATACATTTATATTATATTATCTTCTACAAATATAGTCCAAGCCATCAAAAGTTATAATGAGAAACTACTTGGGAATTGTTCTGGATCTTGTCCATTAAGCCCGCCTATTAAAGTATCACAATTTACTGCTAGAAAATGTCATAGTTACTGAGATGTCACACTTAATATTGCATAGAATGCAAATAAAATGCTCATTTAGTCATACATATGATAGTCCCTCAAGTGTGAGCTACAGAAATTATTAAATAGAACTATTAAAAAAATAAAAATAAATAAATAAATAGAACTATTATCTCCCTTTTGTCAGTAAAATTTCACATATTTTAGTTTAAACGTAACTGTTTAGGTAGACTTACACTGAGAAGTTAACTGATAACAACTATGTTTCCAGTTCTTACATTTTTTAATGGTTCACTTCAGGGTTTCTAAAGTTTCCTTACATATTGCTGAGGTAATACACAGTAAAATAGGTTCAAAACATTTCTTTTCATTTCTCTGATTTATCCATTCATTCATCTAGCTAGTTTACCAGCCAACTCACCAACCTCCAACCAACCAAATGTAGCCTGATATTCTTAGGTACTGGCAATGAAAAGATGAGCCACACATTTGCCTGAGGCACAGGAATTTATGTCCTTGAGGAAGTAAAAATTGTGGCATCATTGATAACAATAAAGTCTTATAATTTCTGTGATAGATGTATGTGTTAAAAGAAAAAAAAAAAAAACCTATGGCCAAATAAGACTAAGAAGTATTTGGTTAAATCAAGTTACGCAAAACTGTTAAGATTCTACAGCATTTCAAATGCTGACATCGTGAATCTCCAAAGAGGTCATCTGGTATGAAATATTTTCCAATTTTCTTGCCAAAAGTTAAAGATGACAACCAGGATAAGAAGAAATTCCTAACTATAATTCTTATTAAGCTGCCTGCAGAGACCTTGAAGAGAACATAAAGAACTTTAGAGTATAGCTTTTACTTTTCAGGGAATAGAAAGTGATAAACAGGACTACATAAATCTATACTTCAAATTTTTATCATCTTCTTTTCCAGTATATATTCATCTCAACACGCTCCCTTCCGCTGGCAGCAGAATTTTCCTGCTTTTATGTTTGGCATCAATGTTTGAAAGTAATACATTGCCTAAGTATTGATACATATTTAGCTGGATACATTAAAACTTACATATAATTGCATTTTTAAGTGGAGTCTCTTGTAGAGTGAAAAGGATTGTTCAAAGAAATTTGGGGGAATACTTTTTTTATTCTTTTAACTCTTCTACTACTGGGGTAATGGAGCCTCAATCAGTTTTTATCTACTTCTCTTCTGAATATACCCTGACTGACCCTACAGTAAGTATCCTTATCATGACATCCATAGACTGCTCAGTATTTGGGGACTAGTATTCAGGAGACAGTGAACTTGGATGAGAAAAAAATCACTTATTTCCACTAATATATGACTAAAATTTAGAATTCCCATGAACATAAACAAGAAACCATCAGGGCTGGCCAAATAGCTCAGCGGATTAAAGTGCCTGCTTCGGCAGATGCAGGGGCCAGGAGTTTGATCCCCTGGCTTGCAGTGCTGGCCCTGCCCCCGAGGCACACTGAGATGGAGATTGAGGGGATTGAGACTGGGCATGGTGGCACGAGCCTGTAATCCCAGCACTTGGGAGGCTGTACACAGGAGAATCACTATGAGTCTGATCTACGCAGTGAGATCCTGCACACCCTGTGCACCCTGTCCTAAATACACACACACAAAAAAGGAAAGAGTACTTGTATCATCATAGTAGTTGTATCCTAAGTTTGTATCCAATAGAAATTGGAACCATTTTCATATTGCATTACAGTTGGTATATCTTAAAATGTCACTGACAGTCATTGCTGCTATAAAATTGTGTTATTAGATCAGCTGCCAGATTTTAATAAATATGCACATTATATTACAAAAGTACTATGTAATTATTGTGATATTATTTAGCTTTGGAGTATAAATATTATAACTTTTACTTTATGCATTTAAAAACATTGCCCCAAGAAAGATTCAGAGGTTTTATCAAACTACCAGAGAGGTCCTTGGAACAAGACAAAATGAAAAATCCTTGGCCGGGAGGAAGATATACAGAGGTCGAATAAGGATTCCTGGAGTTAACAGACATCATAGGATCCCCTGGCAGCTTTTTCCTTTTCTCTTTTCCTGTGATTGCTCTTCCCCATCCACTTTGTTTGACCAGGCCTCTGATACAGTCCTCTTTAGAACACTGGTGGTCCATCCTTGGTCATTCTGCCTTAATTTTTGTGTGGTTATTTGGATGAATTTATTCATTCTTCATATATCAAATGTCTTATGAGGCCCTATGGCACACCAACTACTGTTCTGGATGCTGGGGCTATATCATTGAACAGAACAAGCAGTAAGCCTTGCTCTCAGATTACATCCCACTGGAGGGAAACCATGAACAGGATGTAAGAGTGAAGTATGAAATGTACCTAACAATGGTAAGTGAAGATGGAGAAAATAAAGTAAAATAAGGAGCTAAGAGTTCTCCAGGAAAGGCAGAGTTTTGCAGTTTTAAATAGGATGGATAGGGAGGACTGTACTGATGGATCAGTATCCATCAACATTAGATACAGATTTGAAAAAGGTGAGGTGAAGATCAGAGTCACTTTGCAATCCATGTGGAGGGGCTGGGCCGCATGTGCCAACACTGGAGACATCTGGATGTCTTGAAAGAAGCCAGGAGGCCATTGTGGCCAGAGTGCAGTGCATGTGGGGAGAACAGGAAGTGAGGTTATGGAGGGGAGAGATGGAAGGAAGCCCATGCAGTGTAATCTACTGAAAGGACGGTGGCCTTTACTCTGAGTTAGAGCCATTACAGAGCTTAGCAGAAGACCATTGTGATCTCAGTTTCAGTAGTAGCTCTGTGGCTGCTATGTGGAAAATTTGAAGCAGCAGAAAGAAGGAATGATAAATGCCAGCCTTGGATAATAGTGCTTTGCCATAGGCCCCTGGGTACCAGGCTGCCTGAGATATTAATGTGTAAAACAGTGACTGTTTCTTCTGCAATAAAATGGAAAAAAGAATAAACCTTTGGGAAGGTTAAATCAGCTAACATAGGTGAAGTTCTTAGAGCAGTGTGAGGCACATTATCTATGAACAATTAATTCTCCATACTTTTTTAGTATGTCCAGGATACATGACATGATGGTACCAGATAGCTATTACATAGATAGGCCAGGAATGGAAGACTTGAATGAGTTTAGGGACATCTTGTGTTATGGCTTATATCTAGCTGTCCCTTCAAAACCTTGTGCACTCACAGACGGGGCTTTTTAAAGGTGGCTGGACCTAGGATGTTTCATGCTGGGATTAAGGATGTGATGCTGGGATTAAGGGTGCTCCACCCTGGGTATGAGTGTTCCCACCCAAAGGGTATGTATAAGGGCAAGAAAGAAGATTGTTACTTCTGCTGCTGCTTCTGCTGCTATCCATTCGTATCTGTTGCCTTCTTCCTGCCCTGCCACACTATGAACTGTTTCTTCGCTATGATGCCCCTTTGATATGCCACCCTGCCTGGGAACCAGCTGATTATTGAAACCTATACAAACAGACAAAAATAAATCTTTGCTCCTTTAACATTGGGTGTTGGGTATTTTGTTTCAGCAGTGAGAAAAGTAATTGAGATATATTTTGGTATTGAGAGTGGGGTCATTCTGGTGATTGTATTTGACCATGTGGTTTAGGAGCTTTTGGAACTGGCTTGTGGGAAGAGTTTGGAAAGATTTTCAGATGCCAGCTGAAGAAGCAACCCTAGAATTCTTTGAATTGTACTTGATGGGAGATTCTGATCAGAGCTGAGGTCAGAATACTAGTAGAAATGCTGCTGGTAAAGACCAAGTTCAGGGGCCTGCCAGATAGCTCAGTGGATTAAAGTGCCTACTTAGGAGATGCAGGGACCAGGGTTCAATCCCTGGCATGCCACGCCAGCCCTGCCCCTGGGGTGCACTGAGAGGGCGATTGAGACTGAGCGTGGTGGTGTGCACCTGTAACCCCAGCACTTGGG
Organism: Octodon degus; assembly: GCF_000260255.1. Lineage (NCBI taxonomy): Eukaryota > Metazoa > Chordata > Mammalia > Rodentia > Octodontidae > Octodon > Octodon degus. Next base: position 2,822,705 of record NW_004524826.1, on the reverse strand, counting down.
AGGCTGAAAACAGGAAGATCACTATGAGTCCAGCCGATGTAGTGTGAGACTCTGTGGTCCCTGTAGTAAATACATTAAAAGAAAAAGACTAACCACAGGAAGTTTCTGCGAGGAAGAACTACATTGGTTGTTGGACTCCAGGCAATATATGTGTGTTCAGAAAATTTTTCTGCCTTTTGCTCATGTCCAGGGCCTTTGCCTGGAACTGAGATTAAAGGTGGTAGGGTAATTAATCTTGCAGAAGAAATCTCAATACAGTCTAGTGTTGAGGTGGTAGGAATTACTAGTGGAGACTTTTAGTCAGATCTATATTTGGCAAAGAGCCCAGCAAGATGATTTAAAACATTTCAAATTTGGCCAGAAAGGAATCTCCACTAAAGTTGTAGGCTGCAAAGATGAAACAGAGGAGAAATTGGTCACTGAGGAGAAAGAGGCCAAGAGAAAAAAATGACTTGAGGACACCACAAGAGCCAGCAGGACTCCAGGTTTTGCAGCCTTAAAATTGCAACCGTGAAGCACTTCATTTTGGGATGAGAGCTCCAGAGCATCAAGTCCAGAGTTGCAGCAGCCTAGAAAATTGGCACCTCAGCATTGGGTTCAGAGGACTCAGCTATACGGGCATTCAACCTGTATAGTTAAGAGAAAAGGAAGTCTGGTTACTGCTCCAGCCAGAGGCAGACCCTGGAGTTATCCACATGAAGCTGATTTTAGGTGCATACAGAATACAAGAATTGTGAGGCCAGAAAGCTTTCACTTAGATTTCAGAAGGTGGCCCAGGACCAGGCAGTGTGTCCCTAAGGCAGCAGTTTGTCAACCTGTGAGTGTGAAACTGATGGTGCAGTGGAGACCCCCGAAGGTGGGAGAAGCCAAGAACGTGGATCATCTGAGGAAAGCTGCAAGTAGGGAGCAAAGCCAGTGTCAGAGAAAAGCCATGGGATCTGCAGCCACAAGCAGTGGGGTTGAAGCCACCTAAGCTCTTTGGAGTTCATATCTTGCTATAGATTGCACCTGATGTAAGACATAGAACTGCGGGTCTTAATGTTTGCCCTGGTGGATTTTTGACTTGCTTTTTGGTCCTGTTCCTTTCTATCACCCCTATTTGTGTGTTTTAGAATAGCAATGTTTATCTTGTACCATTGTATGTTGGAAGTGTTTAACTATCTTTCCCTTTGTTCAGGGAGTCAAAGCTAGGCGTTGACCTTAAATACCAGAGGACACTTGGGGCATGAACTTTTCAGCAATGCTGTAACTGTTAGTACTTTGGAACTCTTTAGAGATGGCCTAGATGCCTTTTGCATAAAGGGATGTGCATGAGTCTTTTGGGGATGAGGGATGAAATGCTATAGTTTATATCTAGATGTCCCCCTAAAGCCTCATGGACTGGTAAGTGAGGCTTTTTGAAGTAACTGGATCTAGGGTGTGTGATGCTGGGATTAAGGGTGTCCTATCTGAGTGTGAATGTTCCTTCCCAAAAGGTAGGTAGATACAGTGTAAGGGTGAATAGGGTATAGGGGACAGAAGGAAGGTTGTTATCACTGTGGCCATCTTTTGCTGATTGCTGCCTTCTTCCTGCCCCAAGACACTGTGAACTCCTTCCCTTCTGTGATGCCCCTCCGCTGGGCCACTCTGCTTTGGAGCCAGCCAGTTACGGACTCAAAACTCAACAAAATGTGACATGAAATAAACCTCTTTCAACTTTGGGTGTTGGATATTTTGTCTCAGTAATAAGATACTGAGGGCCGGGGAGATGGCTCAGTAGAATAAGCACTTCCCTGGCAAGCACAAAGCTCAGAGTTCAATCCCCAGTTCCATTATAATAAATAAATAATAAGATAATGAACTGAGACACCCTGTTTCTGTATCTTGGTTTTAGGAGAATAGTAAATGAATTAGAAAGCACATGTCTTTCAATATGGGACCTTATTTCACATGCATGTGTTGGTGGTGAAACTAAAATTACACAAGATTAAAAAAAACATTGACACTGACTCATTACCAAAAGTGAGGAATTAATATATCAGTGAAAAAAATTAATTGTGGTTATAATATAGTAATTACTATTTTTAAGCAAACTGCATTACCATGACTAGTTACCCTAAAGAACAACAACAAATTCATACCATTATACTAGCTTAATTATTATTGTGACAATAGTAAATACATATTCATAGAGTTCCTATTCCTGAAGAATAATCTTACATCTTATCAGAAAATTGTATGGAAAACTTTGTGAAATTTTGGTCATCCTTTTTTTATTAACTTTAAACAGGAAAAGAAATTTCCAGTGGGATTACACTATCAGGAAAGCTAGCAAATCTCAAGGAAGTCATATCAAATGTAGAAGCTTTGATGAGCATACATTTCAAAATTCAATAAAATCAAGTGACATTTATTAAGATTTAACTGTAGACTAAGTATTACTGCATATTGATTGTAATCTATTTTAAGAAAAAAAATTTATAGAGAATGGCTCAATAAATTTGAGTATAAGATAAATGCTTGGAGGGAGGTAAAAAAGGGGATTTGGAATTTTCAGAAAAGGTATTTGTTACATGTCTCTGGAGTAAATGCGAAATGTTTCATAGAGGATGTGACCTCTGAAAGTAGGTGAACCCTAAAAAATGGATAGAATTTTTGTATGCTGGAATGGGTATCTGCACTTTCATAATGAAGAACAACATCACATGGGCATGGGGGTGGAATGGTTAAGTAATGTAGCTGGAAGCATTTTTGGATGAAATATAGTAGCAGATGTGAGCAGTCCGCTATGGCATGCTCTCTGCCACAGTATACCAGCTTGGTACAGGCCCTCTTCAGTGAGGCTGCCTGACCTTACACTTCAACTCCGGAGCCAGGAGCCGAAACAGACCTTTCTTTTCTACCTAAGAATCCTCTATCAGGTATTTCATTGTAATTATGCATAGTTTCCAGGAAGAGAAGACACACTATGCCATGCAAGGCCATGCAAAGAAGCCACTAGTATTCATCTGAAACCAGAAAAATGGGGAGAAAATGTAGGCAAAAGCTTGTATTGTGGTTTCTTCCGGAAGGAACAGGGGAAGCAGAGCATACAGACTTACGAGTGGGAGCTTGAAAAGTCTCTGTGGGCCCTGGAAAGTTGGGGAATGTTCCAGGGTTTCTGCTGCCTAGCCCAGGATCACTGTGGAAGAATATTCACATAGAGTGGAAGGGGCTGGTAGAGGAGATGGACTCTGCACGAGCACTCCAGACTAAATTTCCTTAGCCTCTTTGTTTAGTTCTTAATTGAATGATTTCCCTTGTGAATCCCACCTGACCTTTCCAACAGACCTGCAGCTCCTTACCATACTTTTTCAGTGTTGCTTATCACGTTATATTCTGGTTTTCAGCTTACATGTACACCTTCCTCCCCTTAACACTGAGTCCCTTGGAGAATGAAATAGTCATGTTCAGGTTTTTTTAAAAAACGTTTATTAGTACATGTTGGCAGTGCATCATGATTACATCCACTAGGGTACTGATACATGTACATACCATGCTTTCATTCCTTTCTTTTCTTCCCCTTTTTCCTCCCTCATTTTGACAGTAGTATATGACCCTAGCACATTACTTGCTGCATACTAGATGTTATATATTTGTTGACTGTGATAAAAGATGTCTTCATTCACTTAATGAATGGATTAATGAACACTGTATTAGTTACAACTGTGGGAAAGTTATTGTCACTGAGACCTATTTTATAAAACCTTAAGGCTTAGGCCAAAGTTTTTAGTTTTATCGTGAGTTTCTTGTCTGTTTACATCAAACTAAATGACTTACGCTACACCTTCCAAGTCTTTTTTCTCCCCTTTGAGGAAAATAAAGCTTTTAGTACTTTTGATGACTTACACCTTTTCCCCATATATTGGCTTAGAGGTATGATTTCTGCTTTTAAAAGTTGTGGTTCTGGAAGTGGTGGGACAGTGTATGAGTTTTATTTTTTGTAGACATAGGAACCAAGAAGTACAGCAGAATGTTTATGACCTTGGGTTCTTTATCTAAGTTCAAATTCTGCCTTCACCACTAAGTAGGCTTTGCTTTTGGTCAAATTCAGTATCTTCTCAAAATTTTAATTTTTTCATATTTGAAATTATAATATCATTTTATAGGATGGCTACTATAAAGAATAAATGAAATTACATAAACTCCAGAAAACATAGTGAACACTTAATAATAAATACTAACATTCTACATTGCCTAGATACCTGCTGATGTCAAGAGCAGAGACTTCCTCATTCCTACACTCCCTATATATACCCAACACTTCCTCAGAATAAACAAGACTTGATCAAAAAAAAAATACTAATATTCTAGTCCATACTAAACGTGGACATTATTGACATTTAACTTTATATACTGGGCAAGGCTTTAAGTGTGCTGTGGCACTGGTTTTAAGAAATACAGAATAACCATAATGTGGACACAACTTAAAACATTTTTACGTATTATTACTGTTTTTTATGTACTCTATGTCAAAAAACAATTTTTCATTTTGTAGTTGCCTAAATAGTATGCTGAGCTAATTCTTTCAGAGGATTTTTCATTTCTTATTTTATTTTTTTAAAATATATCA
>NW_004524826.1:2815467-2816329 GCF_000260255.1 Octodon degus | reverse complement strand
AAATAACATGATATTTAAACTTGTATATCTGATTTATTTCACTTTAAATTATTGTCTGAAAGTATATCCATTTACCTAAAAATGTCTCCATTTTATAAAACACACATTTTATTTATCCATTTGTCTGTTGATGGGCATATGGGCTGTTTCTAGGATTTAGCTATTATAAGTTGTGCTTCTATAAACATTGGTATTCATGATTTTAGCTCTTTCACAAAGATATCTAAAAAGGGGAAATAGATAGGTCAAAAGGAACCTCTAGTTTTAGTTTTTTTGAGGGATCTCCATAATGATTTCCATGTGGTTGTACCAATTTACGTTCTCATCAACAATATGGTACAGTTCTTTTTATCCTACATCCTTGCCACCATTTGTTATTATTAGATTTTTTGTGATAACCATTCTATGGAAGGTAAGATGATATCTCAGATTAGTTTTAACTTGCATTCCTTTTATGGCCAGTGATGTTGCATATTTTTTCATGTATTTATTGACATTTATAGTTTTTTGTGTGGGTTATTTCTTGTTATTTTTTAAAGAGAATAAAAATGTTTACCAATAAAAATAAGAGCATTAGAAACAGTACAGAATTTCACTATACAAGATTCTATGAATTTCCTGAGAAATCTTCAGCAGGCTTTTCAAACTAGCAGTTAATTGGTAGGATTTCCACCCTGACCAACTACATATGCTGATACCTGTGAACCAAGCAACTGCACTGAAGATAGCAATGTGCAATACCAGGGTCATGCTTGGAAGGCCTGTCATTCTGGTCCTCCAGACACACACTGCTTGTCATATCATACCAACCACTGCCACACTGTCTCAAGCAAACACTTTCTTTTTTACCTATTTATTTTTT
>NW_004524826.1:2811702-2815082 GCF_000260255.1 Octodon degus | reverse complement strand
GAAGTTGTTGACTTGAGCCTTTTATAGCTCAGCATATTAATATGGCTTTACTTTTTGTATCTCATTTTTATACTTTTCTGCTGGATGGTTAAGACCAAGATGAAGCAAGACCTATATGACAAGAAATGTAACTTTTGTATCTGACAAGGTCAGTCAAATCCCGTCTGAAACCCTGTACCATAGTTTGTAGATCCTTTGTCAGTGTCAGCCATGTGGATGAGTCACAGCCATTGCTTGACCAATTTACTGTCTGTGAAATCCTGAGAGAATGTTTTCTCTTCATGCAACTCTCCTTAGGCACACTGTACAGCATTGATCACTTTCCTCTGTGACCCCCCAAAATCTCCTTGATCAGAAAATTTGGGACACCACTGAGTTACAGGATGTTACAGTACAGGTTCTCTTATGTCCTAAGTCCTCACTAACCTTGAAAGGCTGGGACCAAAATGTTGGCTGTCCTTGTAGCCCTTCTTTTTCTCTAATTGTTGGTCTGCAGACTTAAGTTGTTAACCCTCCAGAACAGAAGCTTAATATATTATTACCCTATAACATAGGCAGTTGAGCTTAACCTCACTATCTTTCTGAATATCAAACATTGTAGACATAGTATGAAACCTTCTTAGTTTCATTTATACAGCAACATACCAGATACTTTTTTGTGTCAAGGCATTTTTAGGTCTTGTAATTTAACTGTGGTTGTAGGGAGAGAGACAAATAAAAATCTGTCATAGAATTTTTGTTTTAATGGTGTACAGACAAGAAACATATAAGTAAAATTAGTACTGTGGGCAGTAAGGAAGTAATATTGGAGATGGACAGAAGCGGGCCTGTCTGGAGACTTAACAGTATATGTGGTCATAAGGAGTACTACCACTAAAAGATCCAAAGCAGAGGTTTTGCTTTAAATGGACAGTTCTCTGATAGACAAAAGAGAAGTTAAGAATAGCAAGCGAATGAATTACAGTTTTGTGAACATTTCTGGTAAGATTCTTACAGAAAATTTAGCTTTTTTTCATCCCATGGATAACAGTAACAAAATACTACCCATATAGCATCTATGCTTTGTCTGTCCACCAGAATCCAAAGTAATATTTAGTTAGCTTGTGCTTTGGAGCGGTCCTGCTTGGACATCTTATTCTCGGAGTTCTGTCTTTCCTCTTGTCTCCCACTGACAGCCGCAGTACTCAGATACGCTCAAGTGCTTACCCTACCCTGTTTTGTTTTTTCTTCTGTAGTGTATTAGCTTCCTAAACACACAGCACCACTTACTTATTGAAAACATTTACTTTCTGTTTCCTTCTACTAGCATGTAAATGCTGAGACATGAATTTCATTTTGTTTCCACTGATATTCAGAAATGTCTGGAACATAGTAGTTTCAATGTCTACTTTTTGAGAGAATGAGTATTCTGGGGCTGATTTGAATTTTATTGCCCTAAATTTACATCTCATGAGCCATTTTGACTGCTATGACCAGTCACTAACCCAGAAGCTTTGTACTCATTTGCTTTAAATTCAGTTCCTTTCAAAGTATGTTTTTTTTGGTAACTATCATCTAGATGAAGACCAGAGAAGCTCACTTGACAAACATTTTTTAAATTATCTTTTTATTTTATCCAAATGGCAAAAAGTCATGAAAAAGTTAAGCAAGATCTGGATGCTGTTCTGCCTGGTTTCATCTTCAGTTTCTTGTGACTTAAAATATCAGGGGTATGGCTTTTTTTCAAATAATAACTGCATAAAAACTGAGAATCATAATTTCAAATGACCTCAAAGTACTTGAGGAAATATTCTTCTGCTAGTTTAGTTTCTGCTGTCTTTGGGTGGCTTCACTCTGTTACTGACACCAGCACCTATCTTTTGCATAAGAGTGGCACCCTTGTACACACAACATTCCAGGTCATTTTAATGACCTCCTCATGAACTCCTGCCTAGGCAGTTGAAACTCTTTGAGCACACCGGCCTGTGTATACATTTGGAATTGATTCTTTTTCTGATTTACTGGCCTAGACTTTTACATTTTGTTTTGTTTTTGCCTGCTCTTCTGCCTTAGCATCTTCTGTTCTGGCCACTTCCAGCCCTGTTTTCTTACTCCTCACCAGTCTTCTGTAGTACCACCTTGACCCCACAGGGACTGAGACATTTTGCTGTTTTCTTTCATAATGCACCCTTACTGTTCATTCATTCTCTCTCTCTCTCTCTCTCTCTCTCTCTCTCTCTCTCTCTCTCTCCCTCTTATTTTGGCTTTTTATTGGGTTTCCTTTCCCCATTTCTTATATCAGCCTCCTTTGCCTCACTATTGTTTCATGAATTGGTTTGAATGACTCTCACAAAAATCTCACTGTTCAGTCCTTTTACCTTTATTTTCATTTAAAAAATTCCTAGTGATTATTTTGCCTCTGCTTAGCTGAATTAACTGTTTTTATTCAAGGACACTGTTTCCTTTAATATGTCTTAACTTAGTATTTATCTTTCTAGTTTTTTCTTTCCAATTTTCTTTTTAGTCATAGAGAAGAGGACCTGTTGTTCTCAGTATCTTTAGAATAGTCGTATTCTAACCCCATATGTCCCCATCATGGAAAGAGCAGCTCAAGTTTCCCCAAAGCAGTGCACATTAGGATGTGGGGTAGCTTCCACTGGAGCTGCCAGCATTTCCAATCCCAGGCAGCTGTGGAAACATGTGCCAGGCCTTATCTCCCTAATGCACATGTGCTGCTTGTCAGCTTCAAATGTCAGTCCCTAGTGGCATTGCTTAAGACAGTGGGCTTTGTGTTAAGATGGGAGAAAAATATTTTTAAACCTTCTTAAGGCCCTGAGAAATGACCATTTTTGGACATGACAACCTATCACTGTGTAAGTCTATCAGTAGGTAAAAGCCAGTAACATCAGTGCCAGGATTGAGCCCAGGATCAGTTACAGAGGGCATGAATAGCACAGAGCCGTGGTGTTCTTAGGATATTGTTAGTAAGACATTTTATTTATATCTTGGTGAAACAATTCTACCACTTACATAGAGGGATTTTTAGGGTTGTTAAGTGTGACCATGCAGACCCTTCTATCTGATGATTTTTATTTAATGATCTGAGATAAGAAAAGATTAATAATAAAATATTCACTTCTATAAAATAAGTATAAACATGATCGTTTTAAAGCACTTAATTGAAATATGTGACAGTATTAACTCACAGTACATACAAATTAGGAATTAACTGTTCATATTATAAAATAAGTCTGTACTTACCAAAAGAATTCTTGCAGAATTATTATTTTTTTTCAAAGTTTTATTGACAAAGAGATAGCAATGAGACAGTTTCAAATCAAATCGGAAGGACAGTTTCAACAAATAATACACTGCATATATTCTTCTTAGTGGTTAATTGC
>NW_004524826.1:2808404-2810795 GCF_000260255.1 Octodon degus | reverse complement strand
TAGGATAAAGAATTCTATGCTTCTCATGTTTGCACATAAGTCCAAAAATCTCACCATATACAACCTTGAAGCAGGACAGTTCCACAATATTCCTTTTCCTGTCTCTTTGCAGAATTATTTTTAAAAGTTTTCGTACAGTTTAAATAAAACCTAAACATAATACATTTAATGTAAAAAGTGAAATACATTTGTTTGGGAGAGAACCTGCCCTCATTCAGAGAAGGTTGTGTATTTTGGAATAAACCAATGTGGTCTCTCAAGTTTCTTTTCCTCACAATCTTCAGAAGCTTTGGTTCCTGATCAGTATGCCATTTTCACGTAATTGTAATGCAGTTGTTCAGACCAAATGGTTTATTTTAGCACAGTGAGCCCCAGCAAAGTTCTGTTAGAGTGGAAATGTATGCAGAGAAGGTTGGCTGTATTGGACTCTTTAATTATTTTCATGTACTATATTTAAGATACTGTCAGTTTTCTCAAACAAGTGTGACTTGCCTTCCTTCAAATTTTTCTGGCTTTACCTGCACACCTTGCAATTAGCATACACTCTTTGTATAGTTGGTTATCTTTTTTATATATATTTCTCATCTCCTGGCCCAGAATTAGAATGTCCGTGTTGCTACTTTTGCCATCTCCAATGTCAGAAAAATGCTCTGGCATATTATTTCTCAAGCTTTCAAATATATTAGAAATGACTAGGGATTGGGGGCCTGGAATTCTGCATTGATGACAGATTCCACAGTAATGTGACAAGTCTGGTAGACTTCAGCAAATGTCTGTTGGTGATGCTGTTTCAGGACGGTGATGAAAAATCTAAATTTTGTTACATGCTAATTTTTTTGCAGTATACAAACAATACTAAGAAGTGAATGGGAATTTAAGTCAGTCTGTGGAAATGATTGACAATGTTAGACTTCATCTTTTCTCCCCATTTATTTTTCAGTCTGATTAATAAATGGACTCTACCTTATCCTTTTAATATGTACCAGACTCTCTCTCTCTCTCTCTCTCTCTCTCTCTATATATATATATATATATATATATATATATATATATAAATAAATAATCTGGCTTTACTTGATTAAGGTTTAAGCACAAAAGCCTTCAGAAGCATTTCTAAAACCTGAGTATTCAGACTTTTCTCTTACTCTTGCTTTTGTTCATGACATCTAGCTGAGAAGCAGATGTAGGTTTCCCAATAAACTTTCAAAGCCATGAGCATTGCATTTTGGAGCCAAGAATTACATATAAGTATTCTTCCCTTACCTGTAGTTTCGCTTTCAATGATTTCAGTAACCGTAGTCACCCGTGATGCAAAAATGTAAAAAGGAAAATTTCAGAAATAATTTGTACGTTTTAAATAACTTATATTACAATATACTGTTAAATATGTTATTTTATTATTAGCTATTGTTACTAATACCTTACTGTGTAGTTTATAAGTTAGACCTTAATCACAGGAATGTAAGAATAAAACTGAATAGTGCATGGGATATTTGTTATCATGCAGGCTAGGCATCCTCTACGGGTCTTAGGACATATGCCCTGCAGATAGGTGGGTGGTGTAGACTATACTTCCTATAATACTAGAAATTCTTTCCTTCCTTCTTTTACAGAACTCCAAACTGGAACAGTAAGAGTTACTGACAAGCAGTGAACCTGAGTCCCTAGGCTCAATAGAAACCCATGCTCCTTGTCACAGAGAGCAGTGCATTGTTGACCCCCCCTTTCTCCCCAAACTGAAAATACATTAAAGATGGTGCTGGGAGACTACACTTACTCCAAACTTTAAGTATCAGTAGTAAACTAAATAGTAATACATTCATTTTTCTGGTTGTTTCAACAAAAATAGTAGGACTTGCTTCCCTCCTGTGAAATCTAAGTATCATACATTATTTGGTGTGAATCAATCTGGTCTAAACTTTTTTTATATATTCCCTTTCTCCCTAGGCCCCAGATCTCCACTTCTGTTTACTTCTTGAATTTCACAAGTGAAATTAGGACCATGTTAAATTGAATAAGGCATTTCTATGAGAAGTAAAATGAAACTTTAAAAAAAATTTTTTTTTCCCAACTGTTGAAGTACTCTGTGTTTATTATTGCCACCCTACCTCCAAAATAAGCAAAATTATGGAAAAGAACTAAGATCTACCAAAACAAAAATTAATATTCTGTTGTTTTAAAAATGTTTCAATATATATGCCAATTTGTTTCATTTATGCTAATAATTTATCTTAGTTTGTTGAAAGAAAGTTTGATTTATCTATTTCTTTTTTGTCAAAATCCTTTTGGTTTATATCTTACATTGAGTAACTACTTTGAAGTAAGGATTTACAGTATAAAACTATTGTTATTCTCTTATTTGGTTATAAAAATTTATTTTATTTTTTCATA
>NW_004524826.1:2806666-2807959 GCF_000260255.1 Octodon degus | reverse complement strand
TTTTTTTTTTTGTCTTACCCTTTCTAAAAGCATAGTAGCAGTTTTATAGATTTTGATTTAAATATTTTGTGATTTTTATTTTCTGTGAACATCAGGGCTTATGTTAGTTTCTAGCACATTAACCTAAAGAAGAGTCACTTCATGTTGGCAACACTCAATAGCAGGCACCCCAGGGAGCAGCGTTTATCAGCTGACCTAGATGTGCATGCTCTGTACTTGTGCCCAGGTCTTGTCACAGTTGAGACATTGAGTTGTACAAACTATGTGAAGCAGCTCAGGCAAGAATTCTAATGGAGAATGCATGGCTGTTAGCCAAAACAGGAGTTGGTCTTTTCTCTTCTTGCCCTTATGCAGAGAATTTTATTTAGTGAATGTACTGTACTCTGAATCAAGCCAACCAAGATGAATATAAAAAAAAGAAGCTTGTTACTAAAGTGTTCATAAATTTTCAGTCTATTAATTTGTCATAATACATCTCCTCAAATCTCTCTTTATAACATGTTTTAAAAGCAGAACTCAGTACTAAAATAATAATATTTACCAAAAAAAAAAAAAAAAAAAAAAAAAAGGCCAGTCAAATAGCTCAGCAGATTAAAGTACCTGCAAGCAGGGGCTCAATATCTGGGCCTGCCCTGCTGGCCCTGCCCCCAGCGTGTACTGAAACAGCATTTGAGACTGGGCGTGGTGACACCCTCTTGTAATCCCAGCTCTTGGGAGGCTGTAAACAGGTGGATCACTATGAGTCTGATCTAGTAGTGAGACCCTGAACACCCTTTAGACCCTTCCTTAAACTACAAAAATAAAATGAAATAAAATAATAGTATTTTAAAATGGCTGAATTACATGAGCCTGTACACCACAGCACTGACTTGAAAAATATGACCTGCTATGGTCTAGGTTGTTAAATAAACAACATAAATAGTTAGAATACTTTATGAGTGAAAATAGCTTTAGAAAAGTAAGTAAATCTTTATAATTGAGATGCTGATTTGCATAAAGTGGTAATATTTTTTTAACTTACCTTGTAAAAGGGCAACTATGAGAAGTGTGTATAGTTACATATTACCATAATAGTTAAAATAGCTCTGTCTATATGTTAACTCTGTATCTTTCCCAAAGCTTGCAATATTGCCATTAATGTCTTCAATTTATCTATGCTAAACTTACTTTTCTGGCAGTTTAAAAAATTTATAAACAAAGTTAAGACCAAGATAAAGCAGGACCTATGCAACAAGAGTTGTAGCTTTTGGGTCTGATAAGGTCAGTGAAATCCCCTCAGGATTTATCCTGAGA
>NW_004524826.1:2803942-2805386 GCF_000260255.1 Octodon degus | reverse complement strand
GTATGACCTGGGTATGGTGGTGCATGCTTGTAATCCCAGCACTTGGGAGGCTGAGGCAGAAGGATTACCATGAGTTCAATGCCAGTGTGGGCTACATAGGGAGACCTGGTCTCAAAAGAAAAATGTATTAATTAATATGAGAAAGAAAATCAGGGCAGAGCAAAAATGAAACTCCAAATAATAAAATGCATGCCATGCAGTCCTGCACCTGTGTCACAGGATGCAGCAGGGTTCTGGGTGTAGATACAATATAAGTCCGACTTTAGATTTCTACACAGTCAAATTATGTGTAACAGCATCCTTGAGACAAACAAATGTGTTGCTCACAAAAGGCTCAACTTTTCCTAATACTTAAAAAAAAAAAATGCCTCCATTGATCCCACATTTACTGTCCTAAGAAGCAGCCAGTTTTTTAGACTATTCCTTGTGAGAAAATAATCCTGCCTCCTCAGTGTGTAACAATTATATGAGAAATCAGTATAGCATAGTCTAACAACCATTGTAATACAGAAGTAGCATTAAAAAAAGCTACTTTCTTGCCCCATTAAGTGATTCTCTTGTTTCATATTCTAAAAAAAAAAAAAACAAGATTTTAGTATGAAATGTTAAAAGCTTAAGGTTAAACTCAGTATGAGAGTAGCTGTGTGTGGTATGGTTATCATGTGTTCCCATATAAATGGGGAGCAGTTACATGTAATTAAGTGTTAGCTAGTAATAACTGATAACCTTTTGATTCTTTGTTTTACTAATCCCTATCTCTTAAAATTACGTATAACTCAAAAGATCACTGGAATGAAGGCAATAATGATTTTTTTAAAGTTCAAATGAAGTAAAATAAATTTCTCTTTATAAGAAAAGCCAATAACCAGCCCCGGGAGATAGCTCAGTAGAATAAGTGCTTGCCTGGCAAGTGCAGGGTCCTGAGTTCAATCCCCCGTACTTCAGAGGGAAAAAAAAAAAAATTAACAGAAAAGCCAGTAGCACTCGTTGAGACAAGGGGGAGTTTCGCCTGGATGGGAGGTCTGGTTGAATAAAGGGACACCCTTACTGGAGCAGGGTCTGGACAGAGGACCCAGAGGCAGGTCCTGGGTTAATTTCCAGCAACTTGCTGCACAGAAATGACTAAATCATCATGCTTCAGACTCTTTGGTTTAGATGTTGATTGTATAGTTTCAGTCTAAAATATAAAAACAAACAGGTATGTTTTGCAGATGTTTACCTCCTGTACTATGGTGAAGCACACACATTCAAACAAAAAGAAGCATAAAACATTGAGGTACTCATAGAACATTTGTCCAGGAAGCTTGTTATTTTCTGATGCATTCTCCAAGATGAGCTTGTTGCAAAATGTACCCTTAGGTAGTGAAATTAACTTACTTTTTAAAAAAATTTTTAATAGATTGCAAATTGAAAACGAATTATTTACAAACATAACTGAATATAA
>NW_004524826.1:2769523-2802567 GCF_000260255.1 Octodon degus | reverse complement strand
TTTTTGGCAGAACCAGGGATTGAACTCAGGCCCTTGTGCTTGCCAGGGAAGCACTTATTCCACTGAGCCATCTTCCCGGCCCCCATACTTTTAAATACTTAAGAAACTAAAAGGTCTAGAAGACTGGTTCCAATGCAGACATCATATAGAACCTTCTGATGTGAGAAGTACTGAAATGCTGTAAGACATACCAACATGAGTAACACACAATCCTCATTTCCAAGAGGCTTACAGTTAAATTACTACATACTTATTAAATTTTATTAATTGGTTACCTTTAAGATACTGAGCAGTATTCTTGAGATTTAGGATACAACATGAAACAGTACGGATGTCACTTACATTTTTGTTTTATGTTTTCTGAGACAGGGTCTCACTCTGTAGTACAGCCTGTAGTTCAGGCTGGCCACAAACTCGAGGTGATCCTCCTGTGTCAGCCCCCAGTGCCACCACACTGGCAAATGTCCTTGCTTTTAATCCTGTGTCATTATAAATTTTATTTTACTTTAATCTTTTTCATTTTAAAAATATTTTATGGGGCATAAATAATAGAGAAACAAACTATGGGGGAACAAGACTAAAAGAGAATGTTAGGACAAAGTTGAAAAGTTTTCTGAACTATCATGTCTTACAACCTTGGACTTCAGCAATGAGGAGCCATCAGTACTGTTTGGAGACGTCCTACCATACTGACTTCATAGCTACTGGACTAAGACAGTAGCTGTGGAGAATGGAAAGAAGTTTACAGAACTGAGCAGGTGCTGTGGAATCTGTCCCAAGTAACCTAGAGTTACCTCCTATGGAACCCCTCAGGGCTTTGCATACATATCCAGTGTAGGTCTTGTCACACCTGGGAGGCTTTTAATGAGGTTTTGAAGTAAGCTTGTACCAGCTTACAAGAAACAAATTGGTAGTATCACTTCCCAATTCCAGGTAGTGGGAGTATTTACACCATGAAAATGGAGGGCTGGGGAGATAGCTCAGTTGAATAAGTGCTTGCCTGGCAAGCACAAGGGCCTGACTTCAATCCCTGACTCTGAAAACAAAAAACAAAAAAAAAAAAAAAAAAAAAAAAAAAAAAAAAAACATGAAAATGGAAAAATAATACATGTCAATTTTATTATCTTTTATTTTTTGCAAGTTAATTGTTACACAGCTACTACCAACTACTTTTGCCTGATTTCTTGTAATACTGTGACCCCCTAAGAATAAAATTATCATCTTATTAATTTTAATTTCCTTATCTCAGATACAGGTATCTCATATGTGCAAAAAATACTGCATAAATGAAGAGATAGATTAACAAATGGGGTAAATTATTAGGTAGTGACCAATTGGTAGTTGGTATTGATTGAAGTTGTTAGAAGTAATTTTATGTTATCTAGCCTGAAAACTTGGGATGATAGTGATACCACTAGGAAGAAAAAAAACTTGATTGGTGTTGGAGAAGGAGGGATGCTAAGAGAATGTATTTGGTTTGATTTGGGACATGTTGTGTTTGAGGTGCTAACAGAAAACTAGAATTAGAGTTGCCCTGCAATTGTTTCATTAACCATTGAGTGACAGTTTGAAATTACTTTTGCTATGGTTTTCTAAAGTACTTAATGGTAAGGGATTTTTTATTACATTTTCAATTTCATTGGCTGATACTGGGTTATTCAGAATTTTTATGTCTTCTTGATTCAATTTTGGCAATTTGTACCTATCTAGGAATCTGTCCATTTCTTCTGTGTCTTCAAGCCTGTGAGAGCAAAGATCTTCAAAATAGCTATTGATGATCTTCTGAATTTCCACAGGATCTCTAGTAATCTCTCTCTTTTCCTTCCTTATTGCTTGAATTTGAGTTTTTTCTTTCCTCTTTTTGAGGTGGTTGGTTAGAGTTTTATAAATTTTATTTAATCTTTCAAAGAATCAGCTTTTGGATTCATTAATTATTTATATTGTTTTATTTGTCTCAATTGCATTAATTTCTGCTCTAATCTTTATAATTCCCTCCTGCCTTTGGGCTTTTGGTTTGGTTTGATCTTCTTTTTCTAAAAGCTTGAGGTGCATAATTTCCATCAGAATTTTGGAAAAAGCAGTTACTGCTTAGAATTTTCACCTTGACTAACTCAGTATGCTGATATCTGTGATCGGAGAAACTACATCGAGGACAGCAATGTGTAATAAACCATGGCTGAATACCTCTCATTTTGGACTTCTAAATGTGTACCATTGCTAATGTCTTATCAATTATTATATCTCTTTAAAATAAATTAAAACAAAAAAGACAAGGAAAAAACTTAAGATTTCTTGAAAACAAGCACCAATATTCAATTATTTCCCCAGTCTTGCATAACTCAATCTGTTAATCTGAGCAACAGATTTGACGATAAAAATAGATAACAATCATTGTTAATTACTTATTCCTGTTTTAAAAATCTGTAACATACGTATTGTTGTATGTTACCCTGTTTCTGTCTTCTTTTCTATATGTTTTGCTTCTGTTTTTACTCTTCAAAATAAAATAAAATAAAATTTTAAAAAAGTACTTAATGCTATAGACTAGTTGAAATTCAAAGTTATTTATTTTTTAAAAAGATTGCTCATGCCAGTACTATAAGAGAAAATCAAATTTTTGTAATGAAATCTGAATACAGTTTGGTGGAAAAAGCAGAGATCAGATCATCTAAAGGAGAATGAATAAGTGAGCAGGTTTTAACAACATAAATTTGGTGTTTCAAGATCGTGGTCAAGGTTTACAATGTGCTAGGAAGAGAGAATGAACTTTGGGGAGATGAAAGTTACCTTTAGAAAATATCTCTTAATAGAAAGTTTTTCTTTTTAAAAAAGATCATGACCACAAGAAAAAATATCTTTCTACAATAAAATGCTTGGGCACAAAAGCAAACTACTTCTAGAAAGCAATAACTTCAATCAAAATTATTCAAATAACATATCCCAGCTTAATATTCTCATTAGCAGAATGTCAGTACATTGTGAATATATCACAACTGTCATTAACTGCTTGTTTTTCTTTATGTAGACAGGGTCTCATTATGTAGTCCAGGCTGGCCTTGAATTCACCATGCCCAGCTCATATTCTTTCCTTTAGCAGTGAAAATCTATCATCAAGATCATATATAAGGATGTGACTTAATGCATCATAGATTTTAAAATAGGTAGTAAAAATAGAGAAACCTAACAAATAAGATGAAAGATCATTTATTATGAGATCTCTAAAGTTTAAAGTGAAATGATCTTTTATAGAAAGACTGTACGTATTCAATAGAACCTACATTCATTCTTCATAGAATTTAGATGTGTCTTAATATTCCAATTGGAAAAAAATCATTAAGGAATGTGCACAAGCACATCTAACACTATTCAGCAGATTGCTCCCATTCTGCATATTTTCCACATAGCATTTTATATCTGTGATATTTATATTTGTATTATCCTCAATCAAGATCACAAAACAAGTCTTTTTCAGAGCTATGGGAGTGATGCGTAGTGTCCATTTTCCATTAGATATGTTCTAATTTGAGGAAATCTGAGTTAAAAAACAGGTAAATTAAATGGTTATTACTTATACTTTAAAAGGATATTCTTCAAAATTCCTACAATAGCCACTTCTGAAGAACATGATGTATAACCAAAGCAGCAAGCACTATTGGTAACCAGGAAGCACAGTTTCTCTACTACATCATTAATGAAGTTAATAAAGCATGTCTGTTTGAATATGTTAGTCATTTTATTCATCCCTTCACTCATCTACTAAATCATTAATACTGTTATTCAATGAATCTTTCATGAGCATTCTGTGTATTTTTAAATAAAGGTGATAGACCCTGTCCTTAAGGCATTTATAGATTACAGGCATGAGGCAAAGGTATTACAGAGGCAAGGCAACCTGTTAGACTAATATAGTCTAAACCAGATTAAAAAATGAACTGAAACAATAGAAGTAGACATAAGGAGAAAGAGGAACTTGGGGATGACTATTGGGATTTTAGCCTAGGTTATGTGATAGGTTACCTGTTTCTATACATGAAGAGAGGAAATCAGTGACGAGAAGGAGTTTGGGAGGGAAGACAGTAACACTTGTCCTCAACTTTTGGACAAGTTGAGCATAGTTGTCTATTCCAACCTGTAACTCAGAAAAGGAAACTGAGCAGAAGTTTGGGATTACAGAGTCACTTAAAGAGACCTGAAGATTAATGAATGAGATTGTCCATGGAGAGCTGGAAGGTAAGAAAATAAGTGAATGGCTCAGTAGAATAAGTGCTTGCCTGGCACATGCAAGGGACTGAGTTCAATCCCCGGTTCTGAAAAAAAAAAAAAGGGGGGGGGGGGGAGGAAGAAGAAGAGGGTCCTCAGTAGAAAGGAGATAGAAACATAGGAGCCTGAGAAGGAATAGTTAGAACAGGAGGTGGATCATGGTGTCATACAGGGTGAATAAGGAGAGAGCTTCAGAAATCAAGGTTTCTCATGCTAAATATTAAAGAGAGTCACAAATAGGAAGAGTCATGGATAATTAGAAGATAATCAATGATCAGTGTCTTTTGCCAGATTGGTTTTGGTGACCTTGTAGGGTACAGGTTAAAGGCAAAGGCAAGTGAAGCTTGTAAAGACTTATGGAAACAGCAAAAGGGATGGGAAAGTAAAGTCTTTAAAAAACAAATTTTGTGGGGCTGGCTATATAGCTCAGCAGATTAAAGCACCTGCTTAGGCGGATGCAGGGACCAGGGTTCAATCCCAGTGTGCTGTGCTGGCCCCACCCCTTGGGCACACCGATAGGGTGACTGAGACTGGGTGCAGTGGTGCATACCTGTAATCCCAGTGCTTGGGAGGCTGAAAACAGGAGGATCACTATGAGTCTGATCTGTGTAGTGAGATCCTATAGACCCTGTACTAAATACATTTAAAAAACTTTTTTAAGTGAAACACAAGTATTTTTATAGGATGTGTAGGAGAAAACATTAGAAAGAGAATGTTGAAAATACAGGAGAAAAGCACAGGAGTGCTTTTCATGGGGTGGAAAGAGGGGTTGGAAGCTTTATGTGTTTGGGTGTATGTGCTTGAGTGTGTGGAGGGGTGTGGATGTGTAGGAATTTTCTGAGAGACAGCTCTTATTAATCTCATTTTTTTTCCTATGAAGCAGGAGACAAAGGTGTTTGCTAAAAGAAAAGATGTAGTTAGGAATGGGGGCTTGTGGATAATGGTGACCACTTGCAGTGCCAGCTGTGGAGGGTAATGGGACAGTGGGCATGAAAGATGAATAGGTAGTAGGGAGTGCAGGGATAGACAGAAACAGAGAGCTAGGGAGAGACATCTTTGGATGGCAGCATGAAAAGCAAGGTTAGATTAATTTTCCTCAAGGTGTAGACTAAGGTATTTTAGTCTATAGAAGTGCATATTGTAGATATAGTTGTATTAGTGCAGCTTTTAAGTAGTAGATTGAGATATTGTCCCTGGATCATGGAATAGAGCTTGTCTAGCTCTTGACAGTTCAGTAAGATGAAAAGTAGCTACATGAGATTCTGAAACATGTGTGATTCAAATTGAGATACATTGTATATTTAATATACACACTGGACTTTAAAAACTTAGTAGAAAATAAAAATGAGAACGAGGTTATTATCTATTGAAATGATAATATGTTGGATATATAATATAATATATTATCAAAATTAATTTCACTGTATTTTTCCTCTTTTTTTATAATGTATTTAGTACAGGGTCTACAGGGTTTCACTACATAGATCAGACTGATAGTGATTCTCCTGTTTTCAGCCTCTCAAGCATTAGGGTTATAGGTGCACGCGCCACCATGCCTGGTCTCAATCACCGTCTCAGCACGCCCCTGGGGCAAGGCTGGCAAGGCATGCTGAGGATTGTACCCTGGCCTCTGCACTCTGCCTAAGCAGGCGCTTTAGTCTGCTAAGCTATCTGGATGGCCCTTCACTGTATTTTTTAATGTAACCACTAAACAATTTAAAATGGGATATGTGATTCACATTATATTTCTTTTTTTTTCTTAATCTTTTATTTATTTGTTTGATACAGGATCTCACTACACAGTTCAGACTAGTAGTGCTCCTCCTATCTCAGCCTTCCCACCTCTGGGATTACAGGCATGTGCAACCACACCTTGTTTCAGGGCAGCACCATACACCCAGGGTTCCAGAGCAGCACAGCATGCAGTACTGGGGATGGAACCTGGTCTTTGTGCTTGCCAGGCAGGCGGTTAGACTGCTGACTGCCTCCCCAGCCTCACATTATATTTCTTTAAAAGAAACTTGTAACTTTAAAGAGAATTGTAGAACATATAAGAAAGTGTAGGAAATTAAGCATTTGAAGCTAGCTCGCCTCACTTACTTGGATCTTTGGTTATATCTGTCTTCAATACTGAATATAACCAGGCTAGCCATATCTGTAAAAGGCAAAACTGCCTTAGCTACATCATGAGCACCTACTGTTTAAGAGCCTCATAGTACGGAGATGATGATTTTATCTCTTGTTGAATGCTTCCAATTAGGCCACATACTATTAAACATTGCTCCCACCTTTAATTCAGCCTTGAACTCTGAACCAAGATCTTTCCACTGGTATGTTGAGATATATGTTGCTGTTTGGGAAAAAATGATGTTAAATTTTGTAAAACTGATATCCTGATTTGTAAATTAAATTTACCTATTTCCAGATCAGTTTGTCCACTGCTATTTCTGATGGTACTTTTATAACTTTCTTGAGACATGAGAGATTTTGGCTAGAGGACTAATTGGCTAGAGGTGACTTTGGAGAGAGTCTCACCTGATAAGGGCCAGGTGGCCAGCACAGGTGCTACATAGTTAGTTCAAGGCCAACCAGAACTATTACACAGGGCAAGGTGGAGAGAGAGAGAAAGAGACAGAGAGAGAGAGAAACAGAGACAGAGAGAGAGACAGAGAGACAGAGAGAGAGAGAGAGAGACAGAGACAGAGACAGAGGCAAAGAGAGACAGAGACAGAGAAAGAGCTAGATGCTTTTGAAAAGCTAAATGAAGCTGATATGACCAGATCATTTCAGAGGACAGCAGAGAGGTAAGCAGATCCAGGCCACGCAGGACTCTAGATCATGATGGGAATTTTTGATTTTAAGGAAAACATCAGTGTGTCTTAGGCAAGGTGCTGGTGTGATTCACTATGTTTTATAAAGCTCATTCCAGTAGGTGGACCCTACCAGAGGAATCTGGATAAAATGTTGCCATTAAAAATGGTGAATGTTTAAATTTAAAAAAAATTGTTATAGTAAAAGAGATATTGCCATGAATCCTTTTCAAAATACTCCCTCTAGCTTCCAATACACATTCCATTGTTCTTGCTACTTTCTGAAGCAATTCTGGAAGTCTACTTTTTTGAGTACCTTTAGTTGGACTGCCATGGCTGCCTCAGATATCCTGAGTCCATTCAGATCATTACCTTTCATTATGAACTTGACTTTGGTGAAGAGGCAGAAGTTATACCATGTCAGATCTGATGAAAAAGGCGGTGAGGACACACTGTAATATTTTTATGAGCCAGCCTTTCCATTAGATGGGTAGAGCTTTTATAATAGCATTTTTTAAACAGAAAAGAAGTAGAAAAGTATTTACCAAAGCAGTTATTTTCTTCTATATTAATATTTATACTCTCAGAGTTTGCTGATGTGAGTTTTTATAGTTTTTGCTGAAGTATAATTTATATATAAAAGTGATTAAGGAGATTTGCTCAATCCTTTCCCTTTGGTACTGCTGTGAATTGAACCCAGGAAACACTGAATTTCATCGCCACCCTTTTTATTTGAGAAAATAAAAATGTTGCTCAGGCTACCTATAGACTTGTAACATACCTGCCTCAGCCTTCCGTGTAGCTGGGATTGTAGAAGTGGGATATCAGGATTTCCCAGTTCTTTTAACAGATAACTTATACCTCACCTAAGACTTCATTTGCATCTTAGCCAGTGCTTATTGTTGCTTGAAATATCCAACAGTTCAATAAGAGACATTGCTTATCATATTACGTGGTTTATTTAAATCTAGTAGGAAAGCCAGGATTGAATTGTCTAAATGTTTTACCTGAAATAACATTAAATTGTGACCCTTTTCGCATTATAAACTTCTATTACAGCTGATTTTTACCTAATGAAAAGTAAAATGTGGAGCCTGTGAGTTCATAAAGCAGATGTTTTAATGATTCCTCATAGATTAATGAACTCATATAGTATTAGTACAAATGAGCGTGTTTACCATGCTCTCTCAGATGACACATTCAGGGAAATAGCAAGTATCTAGTTGAGTTTAACTTTGCAGTCACAAAATCTATGTGTAGGCTCTAAGAGGATTTTTAGACCACAGAATGTAGCCTTTGGATCTCTTGTCTGGTTTCCTTTCTTACTTCCAGTTTTTTCCCAGTGTTTTATTATCTTGTGTTAGTTGTGACTCAGTCAGATACCACTTGTCTGCAAGAACTATAAAAGTATAACTGGGAACGGGGAGATGGCTCAGTAGAATAAGTGCTTGCCTGGCAAATGCAAGGGCCTGAGTTCAATCCCTGGTTCCACCAAAAAAAAAAAAAAAGTACAACTGTACTAGTACAAGGTTATATGCAAATGGAGAGACTATAGGAGGGTCTGTTTGGTAAGATGCTGTACAGAGCCAGAAGAGTCAAGCAGAGGATGTAGCACATGCGCACTGTTCAACATTGCAAGGCTTCTTAATAAAAAGTACCAGTACTGGTTAGAAATAAGAACATTTGCTGTTTTAATTAGTTTCATTACTGGCCTCGCTATTGTCTTATTACTCTTGTTGACTGTAAAAAGAGGGCAGTGATTGTAACACATTTTAAAACTTTGTTTCACATCTTTGTTTTACATTAGAATGGCTACAGTGTCACTATATGACAGAAGCTTTTAACTCCATTATATCTTATGGGACCACATTCATTTATGTGGCCTGTCTTTGACACAAAATGTCACAGTATGTCACAAGGCTATAATTACATGAACACTTTAAAAAAATTTCTTTAAATGGTGGAGCCACAAATGTGAATTTCTAGGACTGAAGGTTTTTTAGATCTCTTTTTAATATTTATTCAGTTATTTGTATTACAGCTTATATAATTATCCTCTAGGGAGGACTTTTCCTCTTGTACTTAAAATTTTCCAGAATTGCACTGGTAACTTAATGATTAACCGCCTCATGCTGCTCATAAAAATGTATTCTGTAGTTGATCATAAAATTCTCTTCAAAGTTCTACTATCAGTAAATTTCACAAATATCAGTTTGTTATATGGAAAGTCATTTTGCTTCTTAGGTACAAAATTCAATACCATCTTTCTTGTGTTGTGGAGAACTAATAGAATACATACTTTGGAAGCATTTAGTTCTTCATCTAGACATATTTTTATCAGCCATACAGGAACCATTGATATTCTTTAAAATGTACACATCCACAAAATAACTAAATAATTTATTCATTCTCAGTATTTTACTAACCACCATTCTATTTGGTGCATTTTTCTGTCTTAGAGATCATTTTTTAAGCCAGAATTCTTTCTCCCACTGCAGGATTACCTGAGCAGAATTTTTAGTACTTACCATGGACTGTGAAATAACCAAGCAGTTGATGGGCCTGGGCAGTCAAGGTGGTAGAGAGGGGTGACTATGGCAGGAATTTGGTGGAGTTTATAAGACCATTGACTGTCCAGTGAATGCAAATAACTGTTACTCTCCAAAGAATAATTTTCTCAGCATAACCTGTCATTTATGAATATTGCATTAACTTTAGTGAGAAGTACTTATGGTATTAAATGAAATCATATGTTGGCAAAGTATTTTGTGTTGCCTTTGTATATCTGATAATCACTTGCACTTCTGTAAGGGAGAAGGAGTGGGCATGCTAGTATGGTTTTTACCATACAGCAGAAGGTGCATGGATTTGTTAGAAATAAAGAGAAACAACTTATCAGTAAATGAAGAAGGCAAACGATCTATGAAGGATGACATTACTTTTAGTGTTTCATCTTCACTTTTAGTATTTGTTAATATTTTAGTATTTTTATGTGTATATACATATATGATGTTTTATAGTAATCAAAACTAAAATCAGTATATCAGTGCCTTTTTAGAAAGAATCCAAAATAAAATCCTAAGCACAGAACATATACTCACTGCTGCAAGTAGCATGGGCTATTTCTTTACAATAAACCTTTTTAACCAGTAAAAGGAGTACTCTAAAATAAAAATAAGAATAATAAATACATAAACCAATAACACAGCCTTTTGTTGTTATTGAGTATCATATATTATGCATAATTATATGTGCTATTTTTATATGGTTGGGAGTAGAATAGATTTTTACATCAACATCACCACAAATATATGAGTAATTTGTATTTTACATTAGGATGGCTATGACGTCACTATATGACAGAGAACTTTTAACTCCATTATATCTTATGGGACCACATTCATTTATGTGGCCTGTCATTTTCCAAAATGTCACAATTTGTCACAAGGCTATAATTACATGAACACTTTAAAAAATTTCCTTAAGTAGTGGAACCACAAATGTGAATACTGTTCACATTTTTGTGCTCATTTGGACCCCTGTCACAATTCTTTTATTTTCAGGTTCATACGAATGATTCCTTCAGTATCTTGTCCCTTTGTCTGTTGGGCTCTCTTTCTTCTTACATTCTTGTCCTAAACTTGAACACACTCCTTTCTATTCCATTTACCAGTCATTATCAATCATTGTAGCCTCCTTTCTCCACCCCTGCTCATCTCATGTATCCTATCTCTTCATTTTCTGGTTAACTTCTTTATAACCACAACTTTTTTTTTTTTTTTTTAATCACTGACTCTTACTTTGGAGTTTTTTTGTGTTCCTTGTTTTTTTAGACAAGGCCTTACTATGCAATTCAGCCTGGCCTTGAACTCACAGCCATCCTACTGTTGCAGCCTCCTGAGTGCTGGGATTACAGGTGTGTGCCACCACACACACACACACACACACACACACACACACACACACACACACTTATTTTAATCATTGTCCCATCCATTTGGCTCAGCTCAGTTCCCTCCATCTGCCTTTTCATTGTCTTTCCCTCACTCCACATTCTATGTCCTGAATTTCTTTCTTACTCAAATATTTTATACTCTGTTGTTATTATCCTTTTTGTTTTGTTGTAGTCTCTTGCTAGAACTTACAATTTTCATGAAATTCAGGGCTATTTGTGACCATTATCTGTCTCCAAAGTAAGCTAGTAATAAGCAGATACAACTGTAACGTTTTTTTAAAAACCTTAAAAATGCAATACCATTAAACTATTTCCTTTTAAATCAAGTTGATAAGATTGTTATCTTTTCTTTTTCTCTTGTGGAACCAGGGATTGAACTCAGACCCTTGCGCTTGCCAGGGAAGCACTTATTCTACTGAGCCATCTCCCTGTCTCCAATATTATTATCTTTATAAGTCTTTTAGAATAATAAACTGAATATTTTCTGTCATTCCAAGAATCTGTTGTTAAAAAAGAAATGTGATTTTCCCTCTCAATTACAGTAAATTACATTGAATTGACATAGGTTACAGTGGGCCACAGGAAGAAGCTTCATAAGTAAACAGTGTTTTCATTGCTCAGAACTTCCATACATTCATGCTATTTCCAGGAAAAATCAGTACCCTCAATGCACAACATGTATTTTAGAAATAAAATAATTCAAGTGTTTCATATAGCCAGTGTTTTTCTTACTTGCACCCTGTCACTAACTCTATGTGAATGTGTATTTTATAGGAAATTGCCCGGCATTTACGCCCTGAAACCCTGAGGGCAATCTTTGGTAAAACTAAGATCCAGAATGCTGTGCACTGTACAGATCTGCCAGAGGATGGCCTCTTAGAGGTAAGATAAAGAAGAGTAAGCATCTTATTTATATTAAGCTCATAAATAATCTCAGCAGCTCTCATATGTAGCAAACCACTTAATTTTCTTGGATTACTCTGTTACTTGGCCACCTGATACCTTCACATGGCAATTTGCAAAGGCCAGATTACAGCTAGACACAATGAAATGCTTCTTCAGAGTCAGCCACTGGAGAGGCTGAGCAGGAGTTTACCTGAGCCCAGACATTCGAGGCCAGCCCAGGCAACGTACCGAGACCCCATCTGTTTAAAAAAAAGACCAAATTGCAGTATGCTCTATATAACTAGATAGTCTTCAAAAAATTAACATACCATTTTCTCATTGACATACATTGACTTAAAAATAGTAAGAAATTACAACATTGATTAAGTCATGTGAAACATGGGTTTTTTTGTGAAACATGTTTTTAAGTCATGTAACATAATGTACGGATGTGTACCAACTCCTATGATTAATGTAATCATTAGGTCCTGCAAGCATTTGCTAATGAAAATTTTAAAATTAAATAAAATGTCAGTATGTTGCTAGTCATAACAATATCCCATGAAATTAAGAAATCCAGGGTCAGTCAGATAGCTCAGCAGACTAAAGCACCTACTTAGGAGGTGCAGGGATTGGGGTTCAATCCCTAGCATGCTGTGCTGGCCCCATCCCTGGGGCTCACTGAGACAGGGATTCAGACTTGGGGTGGTGGCACATGCCTATAATCCCAGCACTTGGGAGGCTGAAAACAAGAGGATCACTAGAGTCCAGTCTGTGTAGTGAGACCCTGTAGACCCTGTACTAACTACATTTTGAAAGTGCAGTATACAATGCAATAGCATTAAAAGTATTAACTACCATTTCTAGGTACTTTTTATGTACTAAGCTCTACTGTGATAAATGCTCTGTATAAATTATTTGTTTTAATTACCATGGCACCCTAATAGGCTGCTATTATTGTGTCTGGTTCTTTAGGAAAGGGAAAGTAAAAACTCAGAGAAGTTACTAATTTTTCTAAATAAGATAATAATAGACAGAATCATATAGATACCTGTCATCTATTCAGTTACCATAAAATAAGAAATGTAAGAATTCTAAAAAAAAAAAAAAAAAGTGAAAATCAGTCTGATTTGGGGTTAAGAAAGTCATTTGTGGACCAAAACACAGAAACGTTACATGGAAGATTCGTACTTTTAACTTTGAGTTTAAAATATTTTGTGTTAAAAGAAACTAAATTACGAGCTAAGTGGAAAATTCCAGTGATTATAGGATGAATAATCAAAAATACTTGATATTCTTAGTTCATATTTATTTTGTGGTTACAATGTATTTTTAGGTGATCAAATCTATTAGGCTCTTTAAAAATTATTTTATCTTTGAAGTCATGTATGAAAAAGTTTTCCCCAAATACTTTCTTTTTTTTTTATACTGAAATGTTCAGACTACCTGGAATATATTTGGCATTTGCTATGAGGTAAGTACCTAGCCAGATGTCACAGCACTGAACTGTACATTTTCTATCCTCCGTTATCATGTTTATTGTTTACTGAATACTTAGTACATTTGTATACCTGTGCCTGTCCCTGGACTTCCAGTGTTATAAAATTGGCACAGAAAACTGTGCCAGAAAAATGCTATTGTTATTATTGTAGTTCATACTTCACAAAAGTTTTCTTGGTTTATTTTCTTAAGTTTACTCCTCCAAAAGAATTTATGCATGTTTTACTAAGTTCTGTATTCTACCTCCACAAAATGCAAATAGGACTTGACTGGCATGTTCATAAGTTAATGTGGGTGATATATCTATAACAGAGTCCTTCCAGCTCTACACATGTGTGCCTCTCCTTTTATACAGACAGAAGACTCATTCCTTTTATATACATCTTAGATGTAAACTATTAAATATGAATTTAATCAGCTTTTGTCTCTGTTACTATGGAGAATGAATTAGCATCATCAAGACTTTTTTGCTGGGGCCGGGGAGATAGCTCAGTGGAATAAGTGCTTCCCTGGCATATGCAAGCACCTGAGTTCAATCCTCGGTTCTGCCAAAAACAAACAAACATAAAAGACTTTTTTGCTGTAATTCAAGATGTTGATCTACTAAAATTTTATCTAAATAGCACACCATTATATAAAATTTAGGTGTACTTACAAAATGTGAAAATGTAGCAAATTTTGTTTTTAATTACCAAAAGGATTAAATGCTGATTTTAAATTCACCTATTTTATGAATATTCCCTTCACCCTGGTAGTAAGAACCAATACATGAGGTTTGAATAGAGATTGTCACTCAGTAAAAGTAAATATTATTAACCATGAAATTAATACCCATTAAAAAATATTATCCAAAGTGTGTCTATGGGTTTGCTTACACAATTTGAAATAGGTTATTAGTGCCTGTAGTTTAAAAGGACATTTTCTCAGTGATTAAAATCTTTCCAACCTGACTGCCCTGTTGATTTTATTACATACAGATGATTTTGGAGGTTGGTGAGATATCAAAAGCAAAAGTTTGAGCTCAAAAAAACTCTTCACTATGTCTGACTCACCCTTGATGTGACCTTGGACAGGCCACTTTTCCTTCCCACGCCTCACTTCCCTTACCAATAAAATGGAATGGAGAATGCCAATAACACCAAGGATGTTCTCTTAGTTAGAGATTAACTACATATTTGCAAACTACGCACTGCACTTGACGTTAAATGGAAAAGTGTCATAAAAACACTTAGCAGCCAAAAGAATTTTCTCATAGGTCTGTAAGTGAAATTCAGAGTGGCACAATGGTAAGCTTCTGATTAGGAAAGTACTCATCTTTAAGACCTGCTGTTCATTAAGGGAATGTCTTTAGATGGAGAGGGACCATAACATTTATTGCCAGGTACAAATAGCTGCAAGCAAACTGAATTACCATGCTAGTTATATGGCAGGCAACTAAGAGGAGAGCATGTTACTTTTCCTTCATCTCACCCTAATGTGATGGTTACTGAGCTTTGTTTATTGGCATCATCTGTATAAGGGCTGCCAAAGTATGATTTCAGCTTATGTCTTTGCATCATGTATTACTTCATCCATATATTTTTACAGCCTACTGTGATAAAGCATGTTTTATTTGCAGGCATTACGATAGAATTGCAGAATCAAACAAGACAAGCTCTGTTCTCAGAGAGCTCACAGTAATTTGAAAGCTGAAATATCTTAGCATGAATATAAAGTTTGATTTCCTCACATGCTGCTAGTTCTGCCAAAATCACTTTTGTGGTTATAAAAATAAAAGTGCTGTATTTGTGAGGCATCCTACAATATTATTTCACTGGTAAAGTTCTCTGACACTCTGTGGGTTGTAACAGTAAGGATGTTGAATTTATGTAGCAAGCACTGATAAGAAGATGTTCAGCTTAAGTAGTAATCAAATAAATCTTACTTCTTGTGTACTAATGACAAAAGATTGTCACCTTGCTGGTAAGGCTGCCATGAAGCAATATCCTCACATTGCTGGTGACAGCTGTGGGGGTAGGGGGCAGCATGCATTGAAGGCCTAGGGATTTTTCTTACAATTTGTCTCAGAAGTCTACGTCTTATCAACTGACCACAGGAGCAGGATGGCAGCAGGACTACAAAATGAAAAGTCATCTGCACACATGTTCATGAAAGGAAAATTTGTGTTGACTAAAATGAGAAAACAGGTGCATGTATAGATTCCATGGCCTGGCCTCTAAGAAGCTACCCAGGACCCTCCGTGTGGACCACGGCCTCTGTGTGGATTTCCACTGCACTTGGCTTCCCACTGCCATCATGGCGTAGCCAGGAGTCAGAATGCTGCGTGTTTCTGCTCATGTCACTTTTCTCTTTCTTTCTTTCTTTCTTTCTTTCTTTCTTTCTTTCTTTCTTTCTTTCTTTCTTTCTTTCTTTCTTTCTTTCTTTTTCTGTATTTGGTACAGTGCTCATTATGTAGCTCGGACTTATGCTGATCCTCCTGTTTTCAGCCTCCCCAGCGCTGGAATTACAGGCGTGCATCACCATGGCCAGTCTTGGTGGCCAGCTCAATGTGCCTGGGGGGTGAAGCTGGTGTGACATGTGGTGCCTGGGATGGAACCCTGGTCCCTGAGCTTGCCTCAGCAGGCGCTTAGTCTGCTGAGCTATTTCTCTGGCCCTTCATGTCACTGTTGTTAGCTTGTAAAGTGACAATAACTAAGAGTACCTGCCCCATCAGACAGCATAGTACCTGAAAAATGAGGGTAATTGTATTATTATTATTGTTGTTGTTGTTACTACATTATAGTGTCTATTTGTTCATATACATTTCCATGAAACTGTGTATCCTCTTGAAAGAGATTCCATCTTGCCGGTTATTTAAAACTTTGTCAATAAGTAATTATTGAAGAAAAAGAGCGAAGTTGTGATTCATGCATTTAAATTGTGGTTTGTGCACTTAGTCAAATACCTTCCAACTTTTTTTCTTTAATAATGAACACTCCAACAGTGATTTCTATCCTCGTTTGCATGAGAGTCTCATAAGCAGTTTTTAAAATACTGATGCTCTGTCTTACCCCACAAGGATTCTAATTGTGGCACAGGCTGCTCCTGGGGATCAGATGCTAGGCAGGCACTCTACCATTGAGCTACACAACCTGAGATCCTAATTTATTTATTTATTTTTTAATTTGGGGGGAATTTTCTCTTTGTTTCTTTTGTTCTATTTTGTTTTGAGACAGGGTCTCACTATGAAGTCAGGCTGGCCTTGCATGCACTGTAGGCCAGGATGCCCTCAAACTCATGGCAATCCTCCTGCCTCAGCCTCCCAAGGGCCAGGATTACAGTGTGTGCCACCATGCTTGGCTACTGAAATACTAATTTTAAAAAAATCAAACTTCTAGAGAACTTGAAAGTGTGATAAAAATTTTTTTCTAATAAACATGAAATTGCTGATATAATGCCCTAAGTCAGTGATGGAGAACCTTTTTGAGCTGTCCCTAACAAATAGCCAGCTGCAGCAAGCATGCCATAGGTTTGCCACCACTGTACCGTGCTTAACACTTGGGGGTGGGGTTTTTTCCACATAAAAATCATTTTCCTACATAACCACATTATAAGCCACATCCAGATTAGGAAATGAGGACTGATGCATTTCTAATGTGTACTTTTCAGACTCTATTCACATCTTACCAGTTGTCTCGGTCATAGCATAAGCATCCAGGTCAGAACCATGTATTGTATTTAATGTTCTTCTTATCTCTCTCTCTCTCTCTCTCTCTCTCTCTCTCTCTCTCTCTCTCTTATTCTCTCTCTCTCCCCTCCCTCCCTCCCTACCTCCCTCCCTGTCTGAATATTTCTCTCTCCCTCCCTCCCTTCCTTCCTGCCTCTCTCCCTTTGTCCATATTGGGGATGAAACTAGGGCCTACTAGTCAGATGTCTCAGATATTCCTGGACTTTCATGATCTTGACAGCACTGAAGATAACAAGCAGAAATTCTAATTAAATTCATTCATTTCTTGGCCTATCAGAAACTTCTAGATGGTTTCACTCTGTAGCTGTCACAAGACAGTAACAAATTGTTTTGCTGCACAGTGTTTGTGACTCATACGAGAGGTCCTTTGTTGGTGCATCACTGTCCATGGAGGTGAATGAATGATGCCTCATGTTTTCCTATTCATCCTCCCTTATCTCTCCTCCTTGCTGCACTTCAACATCATCCCTTCTCTCATTCATGTCACTGGTGATCATGGACAATGGATATTACTTTCTCATCTTCCAAAGGCTTCTTTGGAGAAAAACAATCTAATTCTCTGCTTTTCACTTTGCCTAAATATAGTCTGCTTCTAAAACCCTCTTTTTCTGATGATCTTCATCAAAAACAACTAACCCTTTGCATGCATAGGAATTGAAACTCTTGAAGTTGCTAAATGGATTATGGCAGAAAACCCAGGTATATTTTCAATCCTGTATACCAAAAACAATAGGTCATTCATCCTTTGCTGAGATATTTATGTTATTTAAAAATTGAAAACATTATATTAGGAGCACAGCAGTAAGCAGGAGAGAAGTGGCCCCTGCCTTCGTAGAGCCTACTGGTTTCTAAGAGACATTATGGTGTGTTTTAGAGAATGATAGAAATATGGGTCTTTGTTTTTCTTTTTTTTTTTTTAATGTATTTGGTACAGGGTCTCACTATGCAACTCAGACTCATACTGATCCCCCTTTTTCAGCCTCCCCAGCTCTGGGATTATAGATGCATGCCACCAAGACTTGTCTCAGCATCTGGCTCAGCATGCCCAGGGGCAGGGGCAGGGCCAGCGTGGCATGTGATGCCAGGGATTAAACCCTGGTCCCTGTGTTTGCCTAAGCAGGTGCTTAGTTCACTGAGCTATCTCACTGGCCCTGGGTCTTTGTTTTTCTTTCTCCAAATATTCTATAATTCTTCATTCTCGCATCTGTTGTGTTTTCTATTACTTTGAGATTATAAAATAAAAATTGAAAAAAAACCAAAATATTTTATTATATGTATAGTTGACTAAAACAAATATTAATTTAGGTATATAATTATTAACAAATATTAATTTAGGTATACATGCTGTCTTGTTCTGATATACTATGAAAAAAAGTTAGTAAATCAAGAGTTAACTAAAGATAAAAATAGGTATAGTATGATTTAAGGTGAGACAAGCCAGATTTATTGACTCTGGTTAGCTTAGGCCTCTGCACATACTCATACTCATAATTTATCTTTAGTTTTAGTTTCTGTCATACAGGAAGAAGAGTTGTGATTTTAACTGGTACATTGTCAAAGAAGGAACAACTTGTGCAAAGACGGGAACAAACAGTTTTCTGGTGGAGGTTTAAAAATAGCTACATAAGGCAAGGGCTTTGATTTGGAGGTAGGGAATGACAAGAGATAATCTAGAAAAGTTACCAGAGTCTTGTAAAGACATAATATGACATCTGAACTTTATCCAGAGGCATTTGCACTTCCAATAAAGGTTTCACTCAGAGGAGTGGCACCACTGTGTCTGTGCTGCAGGGTCACTCTGACTAGTGCAAAGAACAGACCAATGGGGCCTCAGCAGAGGCAGGAGGAACAAACTGGGGGGAGAGAGCCTACGGGGTGACTCTTAAGGTAACTCAGGAAATCCTGGTAGCCTCAACAAATGTAGCAGCACAAAGCTAGAGCAGGGAGCTTCAGAAGACTTTCAAGGAGGTAGAATTCACAGCCTGAGGGACAAATTGGTCATGAGGAGTACCTATGGGAGTTAACTTCCTGGAGTGAAGTCAGAGGTAGGGGACCACCACCTTTATTCATGATACCAAAATCTGAAAGCTTCTGAACACATTTTTTCAAAGGCTTCGTGACAAAGTCTAACCTAATTTTTTTTTAATCTTTTGCTTATTTATTTATTTGGTACAGGGTCTCACTACGAAGCTTGGACTCAATGTTCCTTCTGTCTCAACCTCCCCAGTTGGGATTACTGGTGTGTGCCACCACACCTAGTTTTGGTGGCTGCCCTGCAAGCCTGTGTTCTGGGGCTGGCCTGGCATGTGATGCCAGGGATTGAACCCATGTCCTTCTGCTTGCCAGACAGGCTCTTAGATGGTGGATCTATCTCCCCAACCCCTTAAACTAATCTTACATTAGACTGTGTATCATTTTTGTTAAGCCTACTTAGAGTAATTACATTGTTAGAATAATATAAATGTGTTAGACTATGGGTGACTTCCCTGACTCCTTCAATTATTCTAGATTCCCAAACATCTAGCACTAAGAGTTTTGAGTAAGGAGCAGTGGAAAAGTTTGAAGCAGGTTCCCAGAAAGCTGATCAAATTCTTATGGGTGATGTTTAGGATTTCTTTGATTTGGGAAATGGCATGTATCCCACAGTTGAATTGGCCTAGGGATGAGGTTTTCGCAGGGGAGTGGAATGAGGAAAGATATTGGAGGATGTTAGCAAGCATGGTGGAGGTTAGAAATATGGAAAGCTGTGGTGGCAGGAGGTGTTAGAAGAAAAGGAGAGCGTAGAAGAGCCAAAGGGAGAAAGGCTTTTCTGAGGTACAGACTGAGGTCTTTGGAATACCAGAGTTAGAGAAATGTCACAATGCAAAATTTCAAAGGTGGAGCTCTTGTCTGGTGATGATAAGCTTTAGGATTTGGCAATGGAAGAGCTACCAGGTGAGGACTGGTCACTAGAAATATATAAGTTAAGCACAGAAACTTAGATTCTAGTATTGCTGGCACTTCAGTCACCCAAAACCATGACTAGGAAGCCAGGTAGAGGGGAAAATAATGATCCGAGTTAGGCATAGTATCTTCAGCAAAGGGAGAAAGTGGGTCTAAGGTGTAATAGCAGTAAGAAGAGTGGCTGGAGCCAGCGGGCACAAGCCTCAAAGAGTAAGGAGCTCGCACCTGGTGAGTGGAGGTCTTAAATTAGCACTGGGACAGCAGTAGGACTAGGATCCACCTCAGAGATACTTCAGCTGAGAACTCCAAGGAATTCATGCCTTAGGTTGTATCCATACTTCATTTAAGGCTGGGAGGCCTACTGCAGAGGTTCCAGATTGAGGGACTTTACACTGGTACTAAGGCTCAAAGGAAGCCAGAGGAACAGTTAGAGATTGGGGAAAGGAAGAGGAACCCTTGAACCATGTGAGTAGGAAAGTGCCAGGAGGAGAGAACATAGATGACCGGACTGGCTTCCACCTTTCTGGGTGGCGGTGTTACAAATTAGTAACTAATTTTTGGCCACTAGTAATAAAGGTCCTCAAAATAATATCTTTAAAAGATAGTTTTACATTTCCTCCCCATCATTTGAGACGTGTGGTAGATATCCAGGGCTGGCGTGTCAGCCCCTTCACACCAGGAACCCAGGCTCCTCCTCCACACTGCACTGAGCTATCCTCAGCATGTGCTCTTCACCTTGGCACGGAGTGCACCTGAGAACTCCGGATAGCGCTTCTGTGTGGTAAGAGGAGCAAGAGCAGTAGGTGAAGAATGCCAGCTGAGTCAACACTCTGCTCCCTTCTGAGCCTTCTCGGAAGCCAGCACCCCACCCTGAAGCTTCTGCTTCTGCTGTCTTTGCTAGGATTTCATCCCATGACCACTTCCTTTTTAGGGAAAGGGGTTAATGTACTTGGGTCAGTTGGGAACATTGTTTGCTTTAGCAAAAGATTCTGTTGGAAGGAAGAAAGAGAGAGTGAATGTTGTGTAGATAAAAAGCAGTGTCTTCTATGAATATCAACAAGTCCTCCTTTGTTAGTAACCAGGTTCCAGTAGATTGAGATTCATAGTTCCTGTTTCTGTAACTATACATATTTTATTTTTTTAACTATACATATTTTAATTTTAATGATTCCAATGACTCAGATGTAGCTAACAGTCAAATGAACATCTAGAAGCCCCTTTACTAGGGGCAAGGATACTCCAGACTTGAGAGAAGCCATTGGCCTTTGCACAGGTGTCAAGGAAAGCCTACAACTGTGAACAGACCCATAGTATCTGTTCTGCTGTCTGACTCTGGGTCAGAAGCAATAACAGCTTCTCTGGGTAGATTCCACTGAGACCTGGGGCTTTTTCATTCCGAAGGGAGACCCAGTCTCTGAGTGGGGCATCTGTTACTTCCCTGAATAGAGCCAACACTGGCTTGATTAATCACCTGATTTTCTTAAGACTGTCATGGGCCTCCCAAAGAATGGTTAGAGGCCTGGGCTCACACTGCATACATGCTAAGGCTGACAGGGACAGAGGCCTGGTTATTCACAGCTGGAAATAGTTTTCTTCAGACTGTGCAAATCTGAACTCACCATTTAGTCACCATTTGGGATGAGTATTAGACACATTGTTTACAAGAATGCAGGGCATTGGTTGATAAAGACCTCAAGGGACTAAACCTGTCATAGACTTTTATTTTTTCAGTACACATGAATAATATTTTGCCACTGTAGACAAGTACTCTACCACTGAGATATATCTCCAGCTTTTTTTTTTTTTTTTTTTTTTTTTTTTTTTGAGACAGAATCTAGCTGAGTTGCCCAGGTTGGACTCAAGAGTGTCAGCCTTCCTGCCTCAGCCTCCCATGTAGCTGGGATCACAGGCATGTGCCACCATGCCTGGCTATCCTAGACTTTTGTATCTTCAGTCCCTACCTAGCATAGTACTAGCTTTTAGGCAATGTCTGTTAAGTAAACAGATGGGGAATGTTTCATAAGTGAGAACAGTACACCACTTTCCTTATGTGGCTGAAATGTCATAGGGTGATCCTCACTTTTCTGTGGCTTCACTCATTATTCATCCTCTACTTACCAGGTGCCAGAATGGCCCATGGCTGCTGCATCTCCTTTCACTGCTGAGTGTATTCTGGTGGAATCTGAGACCCGTGCATGTGGAAAGCTGATGGTTCACATAAATTGTTTTTCTTCCTTTGCACCCCTCCTACTTCTAAGAGTCTCTACATTAACTTTAAAACTATCCTAAAAATAGGGCCGGCAAAATAGCTCAGCGGACTAAGTGCCTGCCTAGGCCGACACAGGGACCAGGGTTCGATCACTGGCACCACGTGCCGTGCCGGCCCTGCCCCAGGGTGTTCTGTGCTGACCACCAAGTCTGGGCGTGGTGGTGTATGCCTATAATCCCAGCCCTGAGGAGGCTGAAAACAGGAGGATCACTGAGTCTGAGCTGCATTATGAGACCCTGTACCGAATACATTTAAAAAAAAGAAACCCTAAAAATAGAAGAGGTTTGAGGCTCTCAAGTTGCAGTTCATTTCATCAGCCTTGGTTATTTTCTCAAACCAAGGAATCTTCTATCTCTGACATAAATGAAGCTCATGTTCCTTGTTAGGTTACTTGTATTATTTTTACCTAGGTAGTCCCCACACTACCTCAGTAATGAATATATCTCTATTTCCCTCATTTAGCATATGTAGGAGGGTTTTTTTTTTCATTAAAGACAATAATGGAATTCTAGTAATAAAATCCAAGAATAACTTATTCTAGCTAGGCATAATACCTGTTTTCTTTAGGAATTTCTCTATAAACATGAATACTATAATATTCTAACAGTCAGTGTGTTCCACAAAGAGGATTGTATATGTTCTCAGCCCTTTTATGTCTTTAAGCATAAAGTCAGATCAAAGATCCTGCAGATCAGTTGTCTTCTTAGTCTGAAAAATAACAAGTCTAATGGGTTCGAGGACTATATTTAATATTATTTATCCCACTTTACAGCATTTACAGGTATTTATAAAATTGATCACTATAGACACTAGGAAATAAATTTAGGTTAGTTTCCTTTTGGAAAGATTAATTAATAACTACGGCAAATCCATATAAGATAAGTATAGATTCATGGGGCTAAAAATGACCTGATAGGGGCAATCGAGAACCTCTAGGCACTTTGTCTCTGCATTTTCTCAGCTTCCCCACAGTTTTGGTTCTTAAACTGTACCAATGCCAGAATGTGCAGGATGGCTTTTTAGAAACACAGATTGCTGGGCTGCAGAGTTTCTGATTCAGTAGAGCAGGGGCTGGGCTGGAGGATTTGCATTTCTAACGAGTTTGCATTTAAACACTGTAGGTGCAGGATTATCTCCCATACTTTGAAATCCCTGCCTTTTAAACCAAAAGACACTGCAGGCTTTGGTGGTATTAAGTCAAGTTGTTCACTTGGTTAGTGGCTGTCAGATGTCGAATTTCTCAGACCTGAAACATTTCTAAAAGTTTGGTATCAAGTAATCAGTCTTTAAAAAGTAACAAGAGGCTTTCATTCTTTTCATGTCACTTTTAGTGTTTGCAGAACAAATCACTCTCTCGCAAGAAATCCAGTGCTAGCCTCAGCTCCATGGCAAGCCACACCTGCTTCTCAGTGTTTTACTTTGATTTGTTTTGTTTTTCTTTTCTTTTTTTCAATGTCTTCTTTCATCATATACACTGTGTTGTCTGTCACCTGGCAGCAAGACGATTCTGCTTTCTGGTTGTGATTCAAGAGGTAAAAGCTAGAGGGCAGGAGCCTGCATGTTATTACTAAACAGACAGAACTTCCCTTTAGCTTCTGTTTATTAAGAATGAAATCGAAATGTTCTTCCTTCCCTTCTAAATAATCTTTATCCCTGTCTTGTTGGCTTTTACCATGATGATCTTCAATAATGTCAGCATATTAATTTAAAGTAATATGATTAATTCTTATTCTTGCCATGGTAGAACAAGTAAGGGGAGATCAGGAAATCCAGGGAAGACAGCAGCTGTTCCTCATCAGTCGCACCCTGTTCACCATACACCTTGTTGATAACTCAGATGCATAGAAGTTTGCTCTTAGATTCTTTTTTTTTTTTTTTTTTTTGGCAGGGGGAGGCAGGGGGGAACCAGAGATTGAATTCAGCCCTTTTCGCTTGCCAGCAAAGTACTTATTCTATTGAGCCATCTCCCTGGCCCCTGCTCTTAGATTATTAAATTTGTTTTTCTTAACTGTTTTCTTATAGATCATGAAAATATTCTTAGGGGCTTAAAATAAGTACTTTATCATTGAATGAAGGTGGTTAAGAGTAATGAAGGGACTCAAAGTCATAAACTAGAAAGCAGCAAAAAGACTGACTCACATCTGAACTTCATAGTTTAAAATGGTAAGACTGTATTGTCCAGCATCATCTTTCTGTGATCAGTAGGCAGAAATATGGAATTAGAATATTAACCTAAGTTAAAAGTTACTTAAAAGTAACAAATAAGCATGCTCACCAGTGCTTTTATGTATGACAACCCTGCCAATGGAAGAACTTCCACAGCAACATGGGTAGTCTGATATGTGTCTGGGCACCTCGGAGAAAGAGCCACCAAGAAAAGAGCTCAGGTGTGGAATGTGCGGAGGTGCTGGCCTTGGCCAGCTGCCGTGCAAGTGAAGCAGCGTTCCTTCTATCTTGAGACTTTGTCTCCTAACCTGGCCTGCTAATGCTGGGTTCACGTGACCAACCACCAAGACAGCTCAGTCATTTCGTTTTCTGGGCTGAGAAAATGAGGAAGTGCAGAACCATGCCCTTGCTGTCCTTTGCTCCCTGCAGTTTGGCCCTGCATTCCTGCCCATGGTCTGCACACTGCTTCAGTTTTCAGTGACTAAGCATTTTCTGAGGTAATAAGTAACTCAGGTGACTGATTAAAAGTCCTTAGAAAGGACTTGGAAGAGTCAAAAATAATTGATCTAATCAAATTCATCTTCTTTTTCATTTTTTGCTACTTCCACTTTGCTTTCCGAGTGAAATTATTAAATTCATTACTACTCTTAGTCCATTTGATAGTTGTAGGTTATGTCTGTTTTTACCCAAAAAAAAAGGACTAGCATAACAACAGAAAAATCTTAGTCCCAGTGTTTTCAAGAGCAAATGTACAGGCTTTAAAAATTAGATGAAGCCTTTAAAGAAACTTGAAATGACCATATAGATGCTAGTACTGTACATACAATTTTCTATGAAAGAAATTATAACAACAGCTATTGCCTGCTTTCCTTTGAGCTAAACATTAACTTGGCCACTAAGGTAATAAATAACTAGATAAGGTGCTTGCCCATAAATATGGATCTTGAAAGTAAGGATACTTACTTTCCATAGTAAAGTCACACTTTTTCTTAATTTAAGAATAGATGAAATTCAGACCACTATAATTAGTAGTTTTAAATCTCATGAGTCAGTTGTTTACTTGAGATATTTAGGAACTGAATATAGTCACTTGTGTTTATGGTTCCATCTACAGAGTAACTCTGCTATGAAGTATGCTTTGGTTTGGGTTTTTGTGAAAGAGTCTTACTATGCAGTTTAGGCTGGCCTTGAAATCACTATGTAGCTCAATGGCCTGGTACTAGCTTGGCTCCTCCTACCTCAGCCTCCCAAGTACTGGGATTACAGGCATGCCCCAGGCTCAGCAGAATCAGAGAGTCTTTACGATGTGCCAAGCATTAGTCTAAGTGTTTGATATACATTAACTTATTTTACTCTTAAAAGAACTCAATTAATTAAAGTTATTACTTGATTTTTCGGTAAGTGAAGCACAAAAGAGTTGGGGGCTGGGGAGTTAGCTTGGCAATCTAAGTGCCTACCTGGAAAGTGCAAGGACCCAGGTTCGATCCCAGGTCTAGCCCCAGAATGCTGTGCCAGCCCTGGAATGTAGGGTGCACGGTGCTGACCACCAAAACCAGGCCTGGTGGCACACACCTGTAATCCCGGTGCTAGGGAGGCTGAGACAAGAAGATCATTACAAGTCTGAGGTGTGTAGTGAGACTTCATACTGATTGAATGAATGAATGAATGAATGAATGAATGAATGAATGAATGATTTAAAAAAGAGTTGAGCAGCTTTCCCAAAGTCGTTTATCTTAGAGATGATAGAATATGAACCTCAACCCAAGAAGTTTGGACCCAGAA
The DNA here is from genome assembly GCF_000260255.1 of Octodon degus. NCBI lineage: Eukaryota > Metazoa > Chordata > Mammalia > Rodentia > Octodontidae > Octodon > Octodon degus. Next base: position 2,776,270 of record NW_004524826.1, on the reverse strand, counting down.
TTTATACTCTGTAATCTCACTGCCTTTCTCTACAACCTTGAACTTCTCCAGAATTCATCATAGAATGGGGAATGGAAACAGAAAAATTACATGTGGGGGAAGATTTATAGGATATTGAACTAAAATATTAGCTTCCCTCAAAAATAATTAGAAATATGGACATTTACTTTTATTTTATCCTCAATGTACATTTTATTCACAAATGTGTCCCTTTATTTTCTCATAAAAAAAAAAATAAAGGTTGTTTTCCTTCAGAATTTCTGCAATGATCAGGCTACTACACCAAGAGGCCTCTGTGCTCTTGAAAAGGATGAGGGCAGGGTGGGAGCCTGAGGAATCACAAAGGATTACCTTGATTTTACTATGCTTACTGACAAAGGAGTACACTCAGAATTCCGTAAATGATTAGGTACATAAGACCCATTTCCCCTTTTAGCAGCATTGTGTCATGCAGTTACCAAAATCACCTGTATTCTCTCCTCTTTGTTCTCCGTGTTCTTATGTGTACTTCTGTAAAAGCATTTGACATATTATTTCTGTTGTTCTCCCTTCAGGGTGAGCTACTTGATCAGGTCTTGCACTTATACCCCAAGCTTTTAGTAGCCTGATTACCAGTAACCTGACTGATGACCGATGAATTGTAGGAGGAAAGTGGGCAGGCTTAAGGGTGGTAACCCAGTGTGGCTGTTTCACACTGCCTCAGAGGCCACTGGGTTTCACTGTTTGAAGCTTTAGAGATATATTTAGACATGCTATTTCTTGGCTCTGATACTTTTCCTCTGGTTTGGCCCCTGGGAAGAGGCCAGTGATAATCAAACAATGACAACACCCAGTTATGCTGCATAATAATGGCATCCCCAAAGGGCTGTGCCTGTGCTCTTGGTGGTTTATCTGTAATTATTAATTTATAGAGAATGCCTTTATGCTCTGCTCCAAATCACTGCAGTATCTGAATATCTATCTTATATTGTAGACACAGGCTAAGAAGTCTACCTTGGAAGTAATGGCTGAGTCTTTGAAAAAACCGCAATTTGTTCATTATGTACTCAAGACAGTTGTGATGTGCAGGGTTCTCCCCTTACCCCAGTGATGATATTAAATGCCATATCTCTCCACTTTCCACTCCCCTCTTCCCCCAAGCACAGTTGTGTCAGATACCATTTTTCTAAGAGTTTTAAAATTCCATTTTCCTATAATTACATTTTTTTAAAAGCACATCGACATATATGAAAGACACCCTTGTTGGTGGGCTTCAGTCTTTTTTTTGTTTCCCTGTCACTTTGCATACAGAACACGGTGTTCCACCTCAGTTGTATTCCTCATGACAATAGTGGTTGGAGTGGGAGTGTAGGCTAAAACAAGTCTGCCTGTGGATTCTCAGCAGGTACTTTAAAAAACTTCTGTGGAAGCTTCTGATGTTTCTGGCCTGCTTCCGCCCCACCACCCATGCTGCCTTATGACAACAAATGAGTCCGGCAGAAAACAGCAATGCCAGAGTAAGTGAAAGCCAAAGTGGGAACTCATCAGGTCATCCTGTTCTGTCGGTCACCGTGGAGAAGTCCATTATGCATTATGCTTACAGTGTTATGCAATGAATGGTTATCTTTCTAAGGATAAATACTTGGTCCCATTTGGCATTCATCTCAGAGTTGCAAATAGTTTCATCTTTTGGGTAGATGAATCACGATTTGTAGGTTGAGAACAACAAAAAATAATTTCTTTGCTTGGAATATTGTGCACATAACTTCCTGTGCAAAGTTCTCTCTTTTGCTTGTTACACATTAACTTTGCTGTTACTGTTCAGTCTCCATCACAGAACTGCTAAGATCTGGTTTGTACTGGTCTTATGGGAAAAAGAATTGTAAAATACACAGCAAGAGCACAGAGCACAGGTTAAGGTCACTGCAATGGTAGAATTTCTAATTAGTACCTTGAAATTATTTTAACACTGAGAATCCACTGTTCATCTGGATACATGGTGATTTTCTGTAATAGAAACCCATACTGACATTGATTTCTTAGGCTGAGATATATGTTAGTCAGTTTACTAGGAGTTAAGTATTTTTGTTGTATGTTTGGCTGTTTTAACAGTCTTTGTTAAAACTGAACACTAGCAAGTATTCAGTTTATTTAGTGCATTCCAATTTGTTTTCTGGGATGAGAGACATTATCTATATGTTTTCTTAGATCTTCTACCATTGTTAATTTCGGTTCTTCTCCGGTTAACGTGTGTTTGTTAAAAGCCTGTGGATGATTTTTACATGAGGAAATTCATGGTAAAAGGCTGACCCTCATCCAGTATGGTGGAAGCCTGCACAGGTTGCCCAGTTGTAACACAAGAATCAAATGAAGCTCCTGGAGGACTGCAGAACTGCTTGTAAGAAAAGGAGAGCAGTGTTCAGGAGAGGAAATGATATGTGTGGTAAGAAACTGTGGAGTTTGATATGGCGAAGTTAAAATAGCATGGAATGGCAATGAGCATGGAAAGGTAGTAAGGCACAAGACTTGACTGTTTCATGTTTATATTTGATGCATGGACTAACTCCCTGAGATGATTTGCAAAATGTGAATATTTTCATTTTTGTGGTTTATAGTTTGTATTAAGTCCAGAGTAGTCCACAGTTCCACATACCTCAAAATATTTACAGTGAAAAGCTTTACATGAATGACCATACTATTCACTAGGTAGAATGAAGCATCACTATGTTGATATTTAATGTCATTACCGTATTGATATTTAATATCACGAGAAATTTGATCCACAGAACTATGCTGGTTTAACAAATTGAAGTTGCTAGAAAACTTTCCTTAATGCAAAAAACTATAAATCCATTCACCAAACATTTCACTGAAACATTATTAAATATCAGCCTGTGTGGTAGGCTCACAGGAGACAGCAGTGAATAAGAGACACATCCCTGTTTAGAGCTCATAGTCTAATGAAGAAGGTGTTACTCAGTTATCAAAAAAAGAAAAAAAGTGAAAGCTGACCATGGTGGCACATGCCTATAATCCTAGCACACAGGAGGCTGAGTCAAGAGGGTTGCTGCCAGTTGGAAGCCAGCCTGACTATTCAGCAAGAATGTCTCAAAAAAAACAAAAGAATAAAAGGAGCAAACACCAGTCTGATTAGTACCGTGCAGATGGAAGAGGTGTAGTAGGGGAACCTGGTCTAGATGGGCAGTGAAGGAGATATTCTTGAGCAGATGACATAGCAACTGAGACCTGAAGAGATGAGTAAGTATCTTCTGGTAAAGAAGATAAAAGAGCTCCCTGGCCCTTCCCATATAATAAAGCCCTGGTGCAGGAAAGTGAACAGGGAACATGAAGTACAAAGGGGAGAGAGCCTGAGATGACCCTGGAAAGACAAAGGCTGGACCTTGTGAGCCTTGTGTGCTGTTTCAAGAACTGGCTCTTTATCCTAAGAACAATAGGATACTGGCATGATCAGATTTTTGTTTTTTACAAGCTCTCTCTGGTTAACATGTGGGAAACAGACTAAAGGTAAACAAGTTGAGAAAGATCTATTAAATAATGTGTGAGTGTAACAACTGAAAATACATCTATACCATACATTTTAATTTGGAGCTCATTACAAGTTCAAAAGATGTGCTTTCGTTTCTGCATGTGGAAAATGATGAAGCTGAACTTGAGGTTCTCCAAGCTTGAGCTTCTCCACACAGGAGTTGAAAAATGAATTCTCTGAGACCTAGGGCAGATGCTACAGTCCCAAATGGCTTCTTGTGTGGCTCCAGTGTGCTAGAATTCACGCTTTCCAGGTTTGCTATGAGGAGCTCTCTCTAAAATCCTTTTCTGCGCTAATGCTCCTGAGTCTAGTTTTTCAAACTCTGACCCAGCCTTCCTGTGTTTACCCATGAGAAGAGTGTGGTACAAACAAGGAAAATGGTTCATCTGTGGTCTCATGGTGGAGAGTATGGAAATCAGCCTCCTCACCAGTGTCCTGGGTTTTCTCTTTGTGCCATGTCATTTATATACCCTTTGTAATGAGCCTGCTTAACTGTTATTATAATATCAGGATTTCATGTACTCTCCTTTCCTTTACTTATAAACAAGAATATACTTTATTCTTTTGTGATGATTATTATCAAGTACCCTTTAAATTTTTTTAAAATTTTATTAGTATAATTTTATAGTACATAACAATTGTATTCACTGTGAGGAATTGGTACATTATAAATAAAACATCTCAGTTTTTTCCCTTCCACCCCTCTTTATATTTTAAAGAGAAAAAAAAGATAAAAACAATACAGAGTTTCAAAACAAGATGATAGGAAATTAACAGTGGCTATTTTGTTGCATATTGTTATCTTCAAAGTTGCTCAGATAACCAGATACAGGCATGCAAAATGGATCAAACAGTATAAGCACTAAGTGTTCATTTCAATGAACTAATAGAAATTCGTAGTACAATTATCTTAGCTATCTTGTGTATATGTACATATCTTTTCCCCCTTCCTTCTTTCCTCTTTTCCCCTATCCCAGTTCCCTGTTCTTCCCTTTCTGAGCAGTTTCTTTCCCTTTCACTATACATCTATTGTAGCTTTTGAATCTTAATTACTCTTTCAGTTTCTCACACTAGGGAGGCAATTCAATGTTCACACATGTGAGTCTGGTTGATTTCACTTGTGAGTGTGGTATCTACTTGCATCCATTTACCTATAAAAGTCTCTAGTTTATCTTTTTATAGCTGAGTAGTACTCCATTATATAACAATACTGCATCTTTTTTAATTCATTCCTCAGTTGATAGACATGTGGGTTGTTTCCAAGATTGAACTGTTACAAACTGTCAAGCACCCTTTCTAAACCAATATTTGAAGCTTGAAAACTGAGAAATGAGTTCCAAGAATATTTGTTCTCTTACCCTAATGAAGCTGAGAATAATGCAAAACTAGCATTTCTGTCAGTGCAAAGTCTAGATATGTACAAAGATGATGAAGAGAAGTTAGCTGAGCTTTTAATAACTTTGACTTGATTTGAATTGAGTTCAAAGGTAAAAGTTGAAAGTTGAATTTGGATCACACTGTGCTGGATAGGCTTCCCTCAATCTTCATTAAGTCCAAAAGTACAAGGAGGCCCAGGATAGTGATTCTAGGAACAGGATCTGTAGTTAGGTGTTCTGAATCCAAATCTCCAGTTGTTCCACCTACCAACTTGATTTCTTAGGAAAAATTACCTTTGTCAGAGTCATTTTCCTATGTGCAGAATAGAAATAATGACATTTCACAATAAGACTTAAATGAGAAAACATACACAAAGCACTAAATATGAAAAGTTCAATGCACACAACAGAAATCACTCTAAATATTTAAAGAAGAAAGGAATTTGATACAAGGAAAATCAGTGAAAGGAAAAGGATGCTACTAGGTTACTAATTTCACACTCACACTGCTGTAACTATTATGCAGAGGCCTGCAGTTATTCTTGCTGTTGCCTCAGCCACAACTGCTGACACAACGTCCTCCTCTCATGCCATGAGGTTGGTATCAGGACAATGAAAACATTCAGGCTCTCTCTGACTTGCTTGCCAGCATTCACAGTAGTAAGAAGGCCTTTCCTTTCCAAATTTCACTTGAATATATTTAGTTGGGAGATCCTAATTTGTAAGAAGAGGTCTAGCTGCAAGGGAGTCTAGCAAGTACAGCTTGTAGGTTAAATTGAGAGATTCAATCTTAGTATGATATCTGTCACAAAGATGTAACTTGGGGTCTGGCATACAGAAAATAAATGAAAATTATTCTTGTTCTTGCAGATGTTTATATATTAGCAGTAAGAAAACAGCACTTAATGTTTATACATAATTCACTCTTTGAGGCTGATATAACTCTATTCTCGGGGGATTAATCCACTAAAGGTGCAGTTAAGTTTAAATTTTCATCTGTGTTGTGATGAAAGATTTCTCCCCTCAAGATTTTCTCCCCTCAAGCAAGATAGTAATAAGCAAAGAAACAGATTTCAGGGTCAGCGAGATAGCTCAGTGGTCTAAAGCTCCTGCTTAGGCAAGCTTAGGCAGGCTCAGGGGACCAAGGTTCTATCTCCGACACCACATATCTTACCAGCCCCACCCTCAAGGAAGGCTGAGCTGGCAAAAAAAAAAAAAAAAAAAAAGGAAGAAAGAAAGAAAGAAAGAAAGAAAGAAAGAAAGAAAAGAGAGAGAAGCAAATTTCTGTACATTGTTTAAGTTAATATAATCACTAACTTAAGAAAAACTAAATAAAATCTCTCTTTTGTAGTAGAACAAGCCCTACAGCATTCAGGTGTAAACAGCTAGTATATCTTATTAAGTGATTAAGCACGGCATAATTCTTATAAATGTTACAATTATTCTGAAATTATTATCATTATTTTTCTTTCTTTTTTGGACAGGAGCTTGCTATATATAGTTTAGAATATTCCTGAGCTCATGGTGTAATAGGCTGGCCTCAAACTCATGACAATCCTCCTGCCTCAGCTTCCTGAGTGGTGGAAGTAAAGTTGTGCGCCACTACCTCTAGCTCTGATTTTCCTCATGTTAAGGAAGCAGTCATTAGGGCCAGCCAAATAGCTCAGCGGATTAAAGGCCTGCAAGCAGGTGCAGGGGTTGGGAGTTGGATCTCCAGGCTGCTGTGCTGGCCCCACCCCCAAGGCATGCTGAGATAGTGATTGAGACTGGGTGTGGTGGTACATGCCTGTAATCCCAGCTCTTGAAGGCTGAACACAGGCAGATCACTGAGTCTGATCTAGTAGA
>NW_004524826.1:2762997-2768688 GCF_000260255.1 Octodon degus | reverse complement strand
ATAGCAATGAGACAGTTTCAAACCAAATTGGTAGGACAGTTTCAGTAATTAACACATTGTATACATTCTTCCTAGTGGTTAATTGCTGTACAAGATACGGACTTGATATCCTATTTACAAACACTATTAGAACAAGTCCCTCTATTCATTAAGAGAATGTAACTATATATCTATTCTAACCATTTTGAATACATAGATACAAAATGGACATTCATCTGTGTCCCCTTTTTTTGTTTAGTTCTATTATTTGAATATTATAGGTGTGTTAACTCAGCAAAATATTCTAAAAGAGTCCAGTAGTCCAATAATAGTATTGGGTCTTCCGCTTCACTGGCAATGTCAGAAATTGTTGACATGAGTCCGCCACAGCTCAACATAACACCATGGCTTTACTTCTTATACTTCATTTTTATACTTTTCTGCTGGATGGTTAAGACCAAGGTAAAGCAGGACCTAAAAATTTAAATATTTAGAAACAAAATGAAACAGCTTTTTATTCATTTGTTTATTCAATAAAAATTATTGAATACCTATATTGATTTTTTTCTTTACACATTTTATCTCAATAATTCAGTGTGGGGTTGGTGATTGGCTGAACTAATGAAGCATGAAGCACTGATTAGGAATTAAATGCAAATAAAGATATTCTTTGTAACTCAGACTTATCCCTCGACCATCTCTGAATGATAAATTCTGAAATGTTCCAGTACTAAAAACTGCTAATATTTACTATCAGAATAATGGAAAACAGGTCATACATTATAGAAATTACCTATCCTCATTAATACTGTGCCATAAAATACCACAAAACACTGATGTCAACACTAAAGTTCAGCTTAAGTCTTTTTAACTAAACCTAATGTTAACAAAAATTCAGTTGGACTCACTAACTTTCGAAAGTCATTCATACAAGGATATATTTTTTTATAGAAAAGATAATAGATTTTTTACCTAAAGGAAATGAAGAATTTTTTTTTTCTTTTCTAAATAACACATAAGGATTTTCAGTAATCCTTTAGAATTGATAGTAAATCATGTGGCCAACATTTTTATAGTTGTAGATTTTATGACTAATTTACATTCCAAGGGGATGAATAGTACATTTTAGTCATGCAGAAACTGTCATGCTGGCCCTTTGGGTATTTTCCCAAAAAATATTCCAGAATTAGATATGGGCTAGCCAAATTAAAAAATCTTTCTGCATACATAAGTCAGTAAATTAAGAAAAAAAAGGAATATTTTGTGCTAGTAGATCATGTTTTTGTTTTATTATATTGAATATTCCTAGAATAAAAGCATGGTACAACTCCACAGTATCATTGAAGGTCTCCCTCCATTACTAATTAAGCCTCATAAAAGGGAAACAATAAATTAGGTACAATAATAAAAGTGCATAGGGTAGTAACTTGTTTCCCGATATTTTATGAATGTAATAGCTATCAAGACTAGTGTAAAATAACTCATATCTAATCTTTTCATAGTCCCTTAAACTTTTGGGCCATATATAACACTAAATTTAAATCAGAAATAAGTTTCTATATCATTTTAAGGACTTCAGTGTTAAAAACAGGTTACTTAAAATGCTAACATATTTCTTTCTTTCTTCGTGTATTTATGGGTTTGTGGCTCACTGTGGAGCAGTTGCCTACCACACTCCAAGCCCTGAGTCTACCCCACAGTACCTCCCTACACAAAAGCTCCTTCTCTTTATCTCCCAAAATTTAAATTATAAGTTGCAATATGATATCACTTGTGCACTAAGGGATTCTTTAAGAATTCTCTAGGTCATAGATTCAGTAAGGTCTTGCTTTAATGCCCACATTAAGGGGTCATGGAAATAGGGCCCATTTTAAAATATAATCAGTGGCTACCTGTTTAAGTAATCTTTTTTGTTGACTTTTAAGACTTGGCTACTCATGAAGTTAATCTGAACTTCTTGTGTGTGTCAGAAGCATTGGGGCATACTGAAAGGATGAGAAGTGCAAAGTGTTAGTCTTTTTAAAAATGTTGCTGACATAATTAAGTAAATTATAGTTTTTGACCAAAAATAAGTGAAGCTTTATCCAAAGTACTTTAGTCACTCTGACTCACTGTGGAACCAGCCTGTTTATGAGTAACTGTTACCAAGATCGATATTATAGAGGATGAAACTGGAAAATTATGTGATTCCAAGACGAATGAATCAAAAAAATGGCAGTTAATTTTGCACACAATTAGCATTTTTGTTGCTAAGTCACTGCCACGGAGTATTTGTACTCTATGGTAAATGTAGCTTTCACATCCTCTTTACTCAACAAAGTTGGCATTCTCACATGAACTAAAAGAGCCAACTTCTGAATATCTCTTGGTGAATGTTGATATCACAGATGTTATTTACAAGAGTGAGGGAAATGCACTTAAATGCCAAGCATTTCTTCTTTTTAATGGAATTGTAAGTTACTTAAACACTTTTCAGAAGAAAGGTGGTCCCACATGGCAGTCTAATCTCTGTGCACTGGTTTAGATGTGTTACTTTTTTTGGTGTGAAATGTTCCTAGACGGATCTCTCACCTACCAGGCTAAGAAGACTTGGACACAGGCACATCCCAAAAGACCTCCACGGGCCAGGCTCTCCATGTGCAGAGTCATGGCTCCCTCCGATAGTTCCTTTTCACCGTATCCTTCTACTAAATGATCAGGACATTCTTTCCTTTTTTTTCCCTGTGCTTCCTGTAGGGTCATAGCCTGTCTCATTTGCCTAAGCCATTTTCAGAGTAACTGTGTTACTTTTTAGGCCTACTGATTTCTCTCTTTGGCAAGCAGATGGCCATGCTCATGTGTCTTCCATTGGTCTTCTTTCTGTATCTGTGTCTTATCTCCTCTTATATTGGCACTAGTTACAGTAGACTAAGGCCCTAAATATATTTAACTTAATTACATCTGTAAAGACTGTACTCCAAATGCAGTCACCCTCTGAGATCCTTTATACAGTTATACAGGGAGGTACTGTTAAGACTTCAGCATATGAACTGTGAGAAGACATGATTGAACCCATAATAATACCTTACAGTAGACATTGGGATACTGGGATCTGAGCCAGGACTCAGATCCATATCCTCCCCTATGTCCTGCATAGGAGAGGACCTACCGAAGCCATGAGTGCTGGTTGATGTGACTCCTAAGAGGTGTCCTGAGACATCAGCTGTCACACAAAGCTTGCTCAAGAAAAGAAATGGGGGAAAATGACATTAAATATTTAGTAAATATCAAAGGATTTATCAATATTGAACTAAGTGAACATATACCTTAGAATTACTTCATACACGAAGAGCAAGAAGACTTTTAGGATAATATTTAAATAACATCAGTGAAAAACTTACACAACTGCAGTAGATTTAATTTCTGTAGGATGCAGTCTCCTAGAGATGAGAAAAATTTTCCTTAAATGACTCTTTGATGAGAACTTATAAAAGTATAAGTACTAGTTAAGAAACTTAGTAACGATGTATCACTATACTATGATGTCTTTAATGTTAAGTGAAATGACAAGCTTAAATATCACATGTTTTCTCTTACATGAGAAGCCCAAAATATAAATGAATAGCAAAATAAAAGATAAATAATAGGGACTTAGGAGATGGATCTTTTTCACATGCAAAGGGGATCAAGAGATGGAGGGAGAGGAGGGAAGGGGAATGGAAAAGAACTGAGATGTGTTATGTGTGTGTCCCTCTTCCTGCAAGGAATGTAGTCATGTACTGCACACATGTACTAATGAAAAACTGAGAAATCTAAAGCAGAAACAAGAAAGTAATAAGACATCATTTGTACTAAAGCCAGACTCCCTGTACATCTTTTTACTCCATAATTCATATGTCTTTGTACAATAATTAGAGATAGGTCTCTGGCTGCTTATCTCACTACTTTTATAATAGCAAATTAACACAGAAACCAAAGCATATTTTAAAAAACAAAAATAGGGCCAGGGATGTAGCTCAGCAGTGCAGCACCTGGCTGGCAAGTGCAAGGTCCTGAGTTTGATTCCTGGTACCCTAAAACAAACACAACCCTAATTAGGTCTAAAAAAAACAAAAATAAGAAACTATATAACTCAGCAAATAACAAGGTGAATTTATATCCCATTTGGGTTCAATTAGTATTAACTAGCTTTTGTTAAGCACTAAACCCTGTTAAATGGTATAAATGGACATTTGATATTATGAACTCAAGTATGATCAATAACCCTTACCCTAAAATTTACTTTGTTTTTTAAAAGTAGGTTTTAGTAGTAAATATGAAAACATCCTGTGTGACAAATTTGTGACAAAATACCTTCCCCTGTGTATGATTACTGATTTTACTCTTTATGGGAAAATGTTATATATTGTTACCAGCTAGAGCTGAAGGTGCTTCTTAGAAATAAGCTCTTAGATGACAGACTAGCAGAACCCATTAGCCAAGTGTGGCTCATGGCTTGGTTTTGTAAATAAAATTTTATTAGAACAAAACAATACCCACTCATTTACATAAGGCTCATGGCCCTTCTCTAGCCATTAGCAGAGTTCTGTAGTTGCAACAGATACTGCTTGGCCTAAAGGATATTCTGGACCAAAGCTGCAGTGGTGGCCCCCGATTCATCCCTTTATTTCAGTAATTGTCCTATCCATACATACCATTTCTAACTCCAGGATGCTCAAGACTTCCTGATGTCTCCCACTTATTAACCTTCCACATCCAGTTCTAATGTTCTGCCCTGACCTCTGAGCTCCAGCTGCCTCATGCCTTGCCTCGACCTCTGTGAGGGCCTCCAAAGTGGGTTTCCACCTGCATGCACTTAGTAGTCTACTAACAGTTCATTAGTGTTGCAGATGCGGCTTGCACTGTTCCAGGTATCGCACTATTCTGCCATAGCCAGGAGGGTTTCTTGAAGCATCAACTAGATTATCATTGTTTTCCTTAAGCCTTTAAGGAACTTTTTGCTTTATTTATGATAAAATGAAACTCCCCTGAAGATATTGTCTGGCTCTTATCTCACTATCCTTCCTACACATTTATTATATTCCAGTCACAATGGATTTTTGTTTACTTTTTGTTTTCTTTCATTTTCTATCTTTGTTGGTAGTTTTTATTGTGGTAAAATATAACACCTATCATTTTATTGGTTTTTAGGTATATAGTTCCATGGCATTACATACATTTCCATTGTTGTCTAAACATCACCAATATTCGTCTCGAAAGTCATTTTCTGTCATGGTCCTGCAGTACGCACTCTCCTCTCAGGGTCTGATGCTTGCTGCTCACCCTATGACCTCTCTCACCCTATGACCTCTCAGCTGCTGAGCTACTATTTCAGAGCTCTGAAGATCCATCATTTCCTCAAAGTGGTCTTCCTGGATTTTTTTTTTCTTTTTCATAGTGCATAGTTATGGAAAGCTTTGAAATACTCTTCCGGGTCTTTATGGCACACTTTAGGTATTTTTTAAAATGTATTTGTTCATCTTTTTTACTAGAATGGAAGCACCCAAGAGAATTGGACCCTTGAATACACTGTTGTTAGTAATATTGCTAGGACTTAGCACAGCACCTAACATCACACAATAAAAATGTTATAAAGAAAAATAGGAAGGAACTAATGATATAAATTGATGCAAATCTTTATGAACATTGTAAAATGTTATCCTTCTTTTTCCTTTAAACTTCCTTAATTGTAGT
>NW_004524826.1:2706411-2762312 GCF_000260255.1 Octodon degus | reverse complement strand
AGCCCATGTCTGAAAATTTCCATCATCCTGACTTTGTGTTGGGCAGCTTCGACATTTTTTTTCCAGAAACAGCCCCAGGGTATCCTGCTGCATGGAAATAGTTTTTGTCCCTGTTAGAGGCGTCACTGACCCCTGACAAGATACCTGCACCAGAGAAAACCTGCACTGCAGTTGGCACCAGTCAGTTCCTCTGTAATTATTGCATCTAAAAGGTTAAGGACTGAGTAAATCATGAAGAGAGGATTCATCCCAGACTCCTAAAGAATGGGAACAAAATCAGGCCGGAACTCTTAGGCTGGTGAGCTATAAGGAAGCCAGCAGCCAGAAGGGGATTCTGAGTCTTCACATAGGGAAGATTCTTTCACTGCACTGATTTTGTTCTTTATGGACTATTCAGCATTTGTAGGTCTCTTTATCAGGGATGTTAAAAGTGGTATTGTGTGCTTAGCAGGAAGAATGAGCAGCAAAGAGTAGCATGTCTGACTCTACACTACTTTAAGGTGGCAGGAAGCATAGCACATGGAGTTAAAATTAGATTTCTGGGGCTCAGATCCTAACTCTGCTTCTTGGCTAGTTCTGGGGCCTTCACCTCAGGTCCCTCTAATGTCATCAGTGAGTATTGTATTAAATCAGATAATAATTTGTCATAGCTAAATCTTGCAAACAACTCAAATGCCTATCACCTGAGGAATGGATAAAAATGATGTGTATTTTTATACAGCTATAAAGAAAGGTAAACTCAAAGCTTTTTTAGGTAAATGGCTGCAACTAGAGACCATACTCATAAGTGAAATAAATCAGAGCTGCATATGTAAACATTATATTGTCTTGCTGGTGTAAGAACCTGAAAGAAGAAATAAAATCTGAAAGGTACAATAGATATAGAAAAACAGAAAGAAACTGAAATATAAGGAATCAACAACTGAGATGAGGGACAGGAGAAAAGATGGAAAAAAAAGGAAGATGAAAAATCATGTAAGTATGTACACAGGATAGCTAAGATGATTGCACTACTAATTTCTGTCAGCTTTTTGAAGGTAATAGTTAATGTTTAAAATTTTTACTTTGACCAATTTTGTAGGCTAGTATCTATAATCTGAATAACTGCATTGAAGATAGTAGTATGAAGTATAACACCCATTGAATACCTTTCATCTTGTTTTTTTAACTGTGTATTGTTTCTAATGTCTTACCTATTATTTTTATACTCTTTAAAATAAATTTAAAAGAAATGAAAAGGACAAGGAAAAACTTAAGGTTTATTGAAAGGAAGAGTTAATGTTTAATTATTTGATCAATCTTGCATTCCTATATGTGGTAATCTGAGCAACAAATTTGATGATAACAATATGTAATATGAAAACCACTGTTAAGTTACTATTCTTATTTTGAAATTCTGTACCATTTTTATTGTTTTATGTTGCTTTGTTTTTATCTTTGTTGTTGTTTTTGGTTTTTTCCTCTAAAATGAAATTGTTAAAAATCAGATCATGAGCTCCAAGCATTTAGAATAGTGCTTTTGTTGTTACCATTGTGGTGATTATTGTTACTTATAACCCTTTAGCATTTGGTGACTAGCATCATAAGTGCCTAAAGTAGAATAAGCTAGATGTTTTCTTATCATGAAACCAGAAGTCAGGAGGTAGGCAGGGCTGGCATTGTTCAGTATTTCAAGAGTTCAGTCCTGAGATCTCTTCAATAATCCTAGTTTTCGGTTGTGGTTGCCTCTTGGTTCCAAAGTGGCTCCTTTGCCTGGAGTATCATGTGCTCCTTCAAGGCAGAAAGAACTCAAGGGCAGAGAGCAAAAGATTACAGCCAGCTGAGGGAACCTTCCGGTAAGCCTTACCCAATAACGTTTGCTAACTAATAACAGAAATTAGTCAGAGTCTCCTCCTCACTTGGAATAGAGAATCAGCATCAGTGCAGACTATTATCCATGCACATGCATTCACATTTTACCCACAAGTGTCTTTTGTAGCAAAACAATAACAACAAATCAAAGAAGTTTCTGGTTTATGATGTGATCAAGAATCATATGTTGCATCTGGTTCCCCTTTCTGTCCACTAACTTAGCAGTTTCCTGACTATTTTTGTCATTCATGACGTGATCAGCATGCATGCCGTCATCTCGGGGCCACACCACCCCCGCCACCCTGGCAGTTGTGCCTCGCCACAGGACAGATGCTGGGAAACACTTGGCTTCCTGCCATACACAGGATGGGCCCCCAGAGTGGGAGGACATTCGGGAACCAATAGTAATACTCATGTAGTAATGGCTTTGTGATGGACATTTTATAATACTTTCTATACAGTAGTTCATTGAACTTTCATAATTCTGCACAATAGACTCCTACATTATTGATGTGTAATTTGAGGAAGAGAGAAATACAGTAACTTGTTCCAAATCAGCCAGGTTATGACAGGGCCCTGAGTCAGATTCCATCCTGACTGAATTGTTGGCTACTAGCTCTGAAACTCTCAGTTTGTACTCCCACCACTCCAGGAGACTGAAGAAGGAGGATAAATAGTTCAAGCCCAGCTTGGACAATATTGAAATCTTGTCTCAAAGTTTTATGTTTTTAAAAAGATTAAAGATGTACTTCAGTGTAAAGGTTCCAGATTCAATCTCCAGTATCACAGAAACAAAAATGAAAAACAATTGCAGCTTTAACCTTATCAACTAAAGAATGGTAATACTCAGTAGAATTGCGAAGATGCATACAATTGCTAAAACGCTGTTGCAAGGACTTAGGAGTAAGTTTTTAAATATAAACATTGTAAAGTTATCGTAAATCATAATGAGATGGAGTACCTCTCAGATAATACTTTCTGAAAAATCAGTGGAGCTTAGGAAGAAGGTAAGAAGCAACAGATATCTATTCATAATTTTAGAGGTATTTTAGGCACTAGAGAGGACCAGATACAAAACTACCTTAAAGCAGAAGATACCAGATAATAAGGAGTCATCAGACAAAATTTAGGGATGCATTTAAGACTCCTGAGGGACTGGAGAGATGGCTCAGTAGGATAAGTGCTTGACTGGCAAATGCAAGGATCTGAGTTCAATCCCCGGTTCCGCAAAAAAAAAAAAAAAAAAAAAAAAAAGACTCCTGAGTCTTAATATTTTTTCAAACATGATCTATTGTTCAAAAAGAGAAAGACCAGCTCCATTCTGCACAGGGTTGAGGGTAATTATCTTCCAGTTGTAAGAGGTAGTTGTTCTCATTAGCGGGTGGCAGTGAGAAGATCAAGAGGATGTTGGGTCTCCAGAATTCTCAAATGTGTAGTCCTTTGATTGTGAGATCTTTATTCTGTCTTTGAATATTTCAAATATAGCCTCTTAGCATACCAAAAAGATAAGGATATATGAAATACTGTAAGTCTTAAGTTACTTCCATATTTTTAAACAGCATGTAAACAGATTAGTGGGAATACTCAGCCTGAGGGCTTTTGGAGCTTTGTTGCTCTAACAGTAAATGAGGTCAGACTTAGATATTTTTTATCTCCTTTTTATTAAGTCTTGAATGTTTCCATCAGAAAACTCTTGATTTCCTGTCCCCTCCCACCTCTTCTTCACAACTGTCCACTTATGAGTACTTTGGGAGCTAAAAATAACTGAGGACTTGGAGAAGAAAGATAAAATAAGAGAAGGGAACCAAACAGATTTGGCAATGCCAGGCACAGTAGTCCCTGCACTCAAGAGGCTGAGGCAACTTGGAGAGACTCTCAAACTTAAAAATCAAAAGGTGCTGCCAGCGATGTGGCTCTGTGTTAAAGCGCTTGTCTAGAATGTACAAAGCCTTGTGTTCCATCCTTAGTACCTAGAAGAGAAAGCTTCAGGAAGGATTCAAGGCTCACCTGGGTAGGGCTTGAGGCACCTCAGCTCCATCTCAACCCTGCTCGCCAAGGCTCGCATCTTCCATTGCTGCCTCAACTGCAGTTCCCCAGAGCTGCTTGTGTCACTTATAAGTGCAGTTCTTTCAACTACATCTTCTGTTCAGCCAGTAGGATGACCATTCTAAAGCAGCCCTCCCAGAAGTCCCTGGTAAAAGCAGAACTAGTGCAAAATAAAAATGTGGTGCCCTTTGCTGAGAACTCATTATGGATTTCAAGATGGCAAAGTGGAATAAACCATGCTGTCCTGTGTGATAGCAGATTGTAGGCCTAAAAAGCCAGAGCTGGCTTAGCAACCCCTATGAGTTGAAAGTTGATTTTCTGTTGAAAACATGGATGCATTTAAAACTCCTGTTAGCCAGTGTGGTGATTACAAGTCTGTAATCCCAGCACTCTGGGAGGCTAAGGCAGGAGGATCACAAGTTCAAGCCCAGACTGGGCAACTTAGTGAGGCCATCTCAAATTTAAAAAGTGAAAAAGGGTTGGGGATGTATCTTAGTGCAGAGGCCCTGGGTTTATTCCCTAGTGAGTGTATGCATGCCCACATACACGAAAATGGTCTTTATGAAATATTTTGGGCTGGGGTTGTAGTAGCTCAGTGCTAAGGCTCTGGGTTCATTCCCTAGTGTGTGTGTGTGTGTGTGTGTGTGTGTGTGTGTGTGTGTGTGCGCACACACACACACACACACACAAATGCTCTTTATCACTTCCATTTGCCTCTATGCACTATAGTCATTTTATTTGATCACACAGCTTTCTTTTCAGACTGCAAGCTTCTGAATCAAGTCTCATTCATCTTTGAATTATTGTAGCTGGGATGCTGGTTGGTCGGTTAGCTAAGTAAATGGCAGAAGGGAAAAGTAGATACACTAGAGATGGGAATAGTCTACAGTGATAGGATCCTTTTAGTGCCCAAGTGCCCAAATGGCAACCCCAACCCACTTGTTTATTGCCCAATGTCAACACTGCAATTAAACCTGAATACTGAGGTTTTGGTTTAAGGAAAACAACTGTTATCTGATGGTCGCCTGCAGAGGCAACTTGGCTGAGCACTGACAGGCCTCTGCATGCCCTCTGTGGCTTGTGTGTCAGAGGTTCACCACCACTGGTGTAGTAGAGCCTTTTAAAGTGCAAAGGCAAATAATTAATGAAAATAAGGACCTTGTGTGTCTGGACCACCACCCCAACCCTAATCCCCCACCAACCCTCCCAGTTCACCGTCAATCCCAGGTACCTTTGGGTGGCTCAGAAGTTTGTAAATGAAAGAAAAGTTAGCAAGAAGCAAAGGTTTCAGTAGTCATGGCTATGTCTCATGTTTTTCTGTAGCCTGCCCCAAAACGTCAGTTGGTGTGGTCTGTGCGCTTCCCAGAGCCTGTGCTAAGAATCACTAGAGCCTCCTAAAGCCCCTGGCTTGCCACTGGCTCATTTAGTCCCCATGCCTTGGCCATATGGGTCCAGCATCCCATTCTTTCAGGACATTTCAGGTGCTTCCATGACTCGCTAAGTTCATAGCCATGAATTCTTGTGACAAATCACAGGAACTAAGGTATTTCATACCAGGGGATGAAATTTTGATCACTGAGCAACAGCAACCAAGAGAGTCCCAGTGACGGTTGTACTGTACACTGTGGCTGGGTTCCAAGTCCCCATTTACCTCCTCACTGATCTATGCAGGGCCAGCACTCAAAGGGACACATTTCCTTGGAAACAGTAGCCTTTCAAAAATGGGCTGTAAGCCTCCTGATCTTATTAAACCCATTTATGAGAGAGGCTTTGTTGTGGGGCGTTCTGGAGATAATATCGTTTTATTAGAATACAGGTCCCCTTTTTTTAGGGTATGGGATTCATGACTTGGCTGGAAAGGGTCAGTATGTGTTCAGTGAGCTTTTTAATCCTTCAAGGCAGACTGATGCTGAAAGCCTCTCAAGAGCATTCAGAATTAAAGCACAAGTCCAGACTCCTGCCTTGCCCGGCCCTGTTTGCTTCACAATGGATAAGACATGGGTGCCAGCAGGAGCCTTGCAGTAGAAGAGTGAAACACTCATTTTCTATTTCTTGTCATCTCTCTCAGTATAAAACCCAGGGAGCTGTAGATAACCTGCCTCTGGTTAATGGTGGCCCTGTCTTAAAAAGGAGCCTTGCTTTCTGTATGGAATTTGAGACCACCATCCCTTCATTTGATTAAAACTGATGTTGAATATTCCTTGGGTAATTTCTCTGTATGCACAGTCTTTTGGCCTGGATCGCCAAGGTAACCTCATTTGGTCCTCTTCCATGGGCCAAGTACACACAGATATGGGAGTGTTACCAATCCTTTCAAAAGCCAGTTTGAGCTACTATCGAGCTTTGAGAGGATTATGATAATGGGACTTTCAGCTCTGATCAGATAAGGGCTTTAATTTAGAGACGGAGCGGTTCGCTTGGCAGTAAGTGCAGCTAGAGAGCACAGGGACTGCTTTTGTTCTAAAAGTGATACAGTTCAAATTAAATTTTGCTCAAATAGGTACAGAACTGAAAACTTTGGCTTCATTTATACTTTCAAGCAAAGAGATCTGTTTTAGCCATATATCATTTTCATGATGTTTTACCATATTTAAGTACTACCTGAAATACTTTTTATATTTTTCTTTAAATGTATTTACTGCTATATATTAGTGAATTAATTTTTCTGCCATAAATAGAAAGCTCTTATTACCTGTACTTAATTGGAAGAAATAAACACAATGAAAACAAAACTTAACAACTTGTAGCTAGCTACCACTGCTTAGCAAAGGTTCTGAGCCCAAGGCTTGGCTTCATGTGGGAGATTGACCTGGGATGAAGACACCTACCACCAAGTTGCAATTTCTACTCTGGGAAAAGATGGCTGGAAGAAAGCAAACTTTTCTTCACTTAATTACTTTAGGGTTTTTTATTCCAAGTTGTTCTGAGCCCACTTTTGAAAAACACTGCCTTTAGAAAATCCATTCCATTTGTATTCTGGGAGAGGAAGTGGCTGAAATTATGTGAAACCCCTTTTCTAAATGGATTAATACTCCCCAAAGGAGGCAGACATTTTCCCTAAATTTAAGAAATGTGTGTTGGAATAAACTGACCGTAGGAAACAAGACATGGTAAATACATACAAGCAAGAATGCCAGAAATAGCCAAGTACATACCTATCCAACTATCAGCTGCAGAGGAAAAATAGGTTTGTCTGTTCTGTACACTGGTTCTAGCCCTAGCATTAGAAGAGCATCAACACAGTAGGCTCACAGTAGGCAGTCAACAAGTATCTGTTAAGGTAGGTTATGTGAATTACATTTCCACTGCCCCACCCTTGGCAGAACCCTAAAGATCATCGCTGGGAAATGGGTTGACACAATTGGAGAGTTTATGGGAAGATCTAGAGAGAAGGGTAGGGAGAGAGCCCAAGCACAGTGGTTCAGATAAAACCTCACCAAGGTCCAGGCCTTTGGGTGGCTTCCAAATGCACACTAGCCCCCACTGTTAATAAACTCTCTTTTTTCAGACCTGGTCCTGATTACCTTCTGATTAACCAAAAGCATCATGCACTTGATTCATTTACATCATGCAAAATGAGCTGATGTCTGCACAGAGCATCTTTTATAGAAGCAACAGCTTTTCTTTCTGTACCTACGGGGGTTCCTTTCTAAGAAACCCGGTTTCATGTAAGGAGACTATTTGTGGACTTCATTATTTTCTCAGTAACTAAGGACACCTAGAAACTTTCACTAGTCAGAGTTCCCCATTAATTCACCATCTGTTTGCTGCTATAGTATTATAGTAGCAGTATTACAATAATTTGGTAATTATTACCAAATTCCTAAGAATTCGGTAATAAGAATAAACAGGAGAGGCAAATCAGTTACAAAAGCAGAGTAGCTGGCTGGAACCAAAGCTTTCCTGGAGCTTTGAGCCCACTGCAGCATTACAGAAGCAGCCAGCCCCGACCTCCAGTGTTTCGTTCACCTGCCTGGACTTCGAGGGTGAGAGTCTGAGGGCAGGAAGAAGGTGCCGGAGCTGTGGCGGCACAGGCTTGGGGAAGTTTCCAATTTCAGGAATAGCATGCCCTGACTTAATCTGTGCATTTCCCATATGGGCCAAAGCAACAGTAAATCGTTAGCTCTATTATACCTGCTGAGTATTTCAGGAAGTTTTTTACCTTCTCATACAAAAGCTAAACTTTAATTTACTGAACCTCAAACCTACTTTCATTTTTTAAACTGAACTTCAACTTTGACGATGCTTTTCTTTTTCTTTTCCTTATTTTATTTGTTTATTTTTTTGAGATAAGGTAGTGCTATGTAGTCCATGCTGGCTTTGAAGTCACCATATAGCCCAGGCTGGCCCTAAACTCAGTGATCCTCCTGCTTCAGCCTCCCAAAGGCTGCCATTACTGGTGTGTGGCACACTCCCGGTATATTTTGCTCATTTTAAAAAATCATATCCAGTGAGGCACTAATGAGAACTAGAGTTCCATGATTTACAAAATTAGCACTTCAAACAAAACACTTCTAAAATCAAACTTCAAAGTAAAGATGCTTTGCCCCTCTGCCTCTTTGGAGCTGCATCTTCTCTCTGGGAGGGGGTGTGCCTAGATGCCCACCCAGTGGCCACAGAGACACAGCTCTCAGTCTGTGAACTAATGAAATTATGTTTTCCTTTCAGGTCCAGTACTTCTTCAAGATCTTGGATAATTAGCAGGACAGAAAGTAAAGAAGTCACAGACTGGGGCAGTTAGACAAGAATGAATCATGGACATGAGGAATGTGTTCATTCTTTTATTGTCCATTGTTTTAACCTGACTGATACAAGATCAACAAGAGCACTGTACTCCTGGCAATTATTACATATGTTAGAACATGGATTTGCACTATAGACGACATTTAACACCAGTCTATGGGGTACTGCATTGCTTTTATAAAGTTCAAAATAAAGATTTATTTTCAAACAAGTGACTTTGGTTTATTTCATACATTACACTTTTTCTTGCAGAAAAAAATAAAATTGTACAACTGCATAAATATAAAATTCTTCCACCATGAAAATGGTTAAAACATTCAATAAAGACACAGCACCAGCATGTGATGCCTCCAGAGAAAGGAAAAAAGGAAAAGAAAATGTACAGAGCAAACTAACCAGCCCTGTCACTAACCAAAGTGACAGGCGGAGCCAGATCTCAGACACAGCTTTAGAACACACTGGAGGACCAGGGAGGAGATGTCAAGACAGCATTCGGTACAAAGCACAACACAACCCATCACCTTTTTTGTGTTTTTCTGTAGTGTCACTTAAAATTTAAAGGGCAGTTCCCCCATGACAACCCACCCCACCCCCCAAGCCCCAGGGAGAAAAAAAATAAAGTAATACCTAACATACAGGGGAAGACTATGGAGTGTGTTAAAATTGCTCATTGATGGGCCATTACTTTTGAAAGAGCCAAACAGAAGAGGAAAAAAAAAAAGGAAAAAAAAGTACCATGCCAGTTTTATTCCCAGTGAATATTTACACCTTGGACAGCAAACCTTGCTCACATACAGTAGAAAACAGATATGATAAAACATGGCTTGAAAAATGACCGGAGTATGCACCTATTGTACTGTACACTAAATAAAATACACAAGGCAGCAATACTTAGGGGCCAGAAACACTGCTTACTACAAGTCAGTTATTATGGAATCATAATTTACAGTAAAAATGGGCACGTCCCAAGGCTCAATTTTTATTTTTTTCTTTTGTCATTTACAGTAGAATAAATATTTTGTTGCTATTGCTACACTTTAAATTTACATTCTAACCTATTAAATGCAGAAAGCTAGTGTAAAGCATATAGATTAAGTGTAGGTCCCATACGTATGACAGTTTGTTCAAGACTAGTAGGTTTTGTTTTTGTAATTTTTAACTTATTAAATGGCTAGAGGGGAGGATTTGTGCTTGTGATCAGCTCTTAACTTCAATTTTTACATCAAAGCGTCCCTGAAAACGGTCTTTCTCACTGTAACCAATGTTCTCACCGTACGCCTTACACTCAATACGAACTTCAGTGTCGTAGGTGAGGTTGCTGAACTGTACGGCCAGCAGAGGCTGCAGATACTTGGGCTGCAGGAGTTTACCATAGTAAGGATAATACTGCAGAGGAAACCCGGAGTATCCGCCCAGTCCAAAGTATTCCACAATTCCAACTTTATCCTTATCTTCTTCTCGCTAAAACCAAGAGTGAAATGCAGTGTTAATGGTACACATACATACCAGGCACAACCTCAGGTAGCAGCTGGCAGGCTACTTCTGGAGGAGCAAAAGCCATCCAGGTATGCCTCACTCAGCTTGCTCTCAGAGTAGGGGACAAAGTGCTGGAAGACATTGGTAGGACCGGATGCCGCAGGAAGAACGCACACCCAGCCTAGTCGCACCAGTCTTGAGAAATGGTCACAGAAAGAAGCTATTTTCACTGTGCAAACAGGGACACTGAGGCAAAAGCAAATGAGCATTTCTTTAAGCCAACAATAGCCTCCCTCTGAAGCAAGGCAACAGTGGAAGAATGCTCAGGCTGAGTGGGCACAACCAGTGTCGGCGCTACCATCTCCAAATGTTTACCTATTTGCCTATCATGTCTTACATAGTTTCTTTTTTGATGTCAGCCTAAAATGGCATTGGGGATTCGCTTTAATTCTGCCTTTTCTCTCTAAACAACTGTCATCAGCTGTCTGCTTTTAGATCTAGGCTGAAAACATCTTATTACTTTAAACCTTCCAACATTTTTTAAAAGAAAGCCATGTCAATATTTTTCATGACTTCATCAAAACAAAAAAAAAGCTGGCCCCAATTTACTAACAAATGTTATAGGCAGGTGCAAGCATTTTTATGGGTTAGTTCACCTCTCAGTTCTCTTCCAATAGACTGAATTCAGATATTTGCATTTCTTACACCAACAGAGAAACTGACAAACAATTTTATTCTGGCTGCATCTTTCTGTCCTTTGAAGAAGTTCCACCCAGTAGAGTTAGAGCTTAACTTTCTGAGATTCATATCCAAGAGTGACATTTCTGTTTGCTATATTAAAACTGTACTCCATCTTAAAACACCAGCATCCACTCAGCTTCCCACCCCTCAGTAATCCTAGAGTGTCCTTACCTTGCCAGTGCACTGAACGGGCAGAACATACGGGTTGTACTTCATACCGTAAACATCTGTTTCCAAAGTCTCATTCTTGGGAGGCTACAGATAAAGCATACTTCGGTCAGTAAAACATACAGCCTTTTTTTAAAGAAAAACATATGGATCGCAAAATAATAAAACACATCAGGACAGCAAAATGAGTGACCCCCTTAGCCAAGCTAGGGAAATCCATTGGTGAGTGTGTTGAAGGAAAGTGAGTGCCTTGGTTTTGTGAGCATGGCTAAGCTGTGGTACAGCGTAGCACTCTGTGGAGCTTGTCATGGGAACCCACAATGCGTCCTTACTCAAGGACAATGAGAAATAAGAGACTCTTCCAATCATAATGCTCCTTGCTTGCTAAGATCATGATAACGGCAAAGCTGACTGATACTTGGGCTTTCCTCCTAAGCCAGGGGTACAAAATGCCCTTCTTTTTCCTCTGCAAGGGGGCTTTCATTCTCATTTTTCATCTCCAGGGACAGGGAGGGGGACTGCTACCATCTAAGGAGCATTTCTTTCTGTCAGAAAAGTATAAGTAGAACAGCTTAAAGACAGCATTGCTTGAAAGAAAAGATGAGTCCATTAAAGGATCCAGAGAACAGGCTGAAAATGAACTGCTGTCATGAAATATTCACAGCTGTCCCTCAGACATCCTTGGCTAAATCTACCACAGAAGAAGTGGTGGAGGACAGCCACTGGCTCATGTCAACATGACATGTGCAGAGTCTGGACCGCAGATGTAATATACACCGGACCTGAGTCTGATAAATGGACAGTTCTTCACTCTCTCAGTAAAGAATTTGTATTTTGGTGTACTACTCTTTACTCTGGAAAATAAGAAAAATGATTATCTACAGTTGACTCTTTTGGAAGGGAAAATGCTTAGTGATCAAGGAAGTCACCAGGATTTGCCCCAAGATGACACAGGCACACCAAGTGGAATGCTAGGGCACATGCCATTGCCAAAAGGCAAGATCTGAATGGGAGTGACGAATTAGATAGAAGTAGTGATCCATGACCAAATGGCATCTAATTGCAATAGAAAGAAAAAAAGAAGAATTCATCACTTAATAGAATACCTAGGTGTGGGAAGAGGCTTTGTGAGGTGCAAACATCCCCAAATGTCTATGATAAGAAACATCAAAGGCAAAGGACTCCGGAGGGCAGAGATTAGCTTAGGATCTTGCACTTGCCAGGTAAGTGTTTATGCTGCTGAGCTATCTCCCCAGCCCTCATGAACATTTGGATACAAGTTTTATCAAACTAACTGACTCACCAAGTTTTTTGTTTTGTTTTGTTTTGTTTTGTTTTAATGTATTTGGTATAGGGTCTCACTGCACAGCTTGGACTCTTAGTGATCCTCCTGTTTTCAGCCTCCCAAGCACTGGGATTATAGGCTGAACCACCATGCCCACCATGCCTGGAGGCAGGGCTGCCACAGCATGTGGTACCTGGGGATCGAACACCCATCTCTGAGCTTGCCTAAGCAGGTGCTTAGTCCACTGAGATTCCTTGCCAGCCCTACCAATTTCTTACACTGTTTATAATCAATATTTAACACAAATAGAGGAAAGTGTTTTACTTAAAGGCTTTGAAAAGTTCCATCCTTCACAAATAATCAAGGCTGAGGCAACCAAAATTGCATTTTTATTATGGACAAAAAAAATTCAACTCCTAAGCCATAATGCTGAGAAGAAGTAGAATATTTTTCTTCAGAATTTCATGAATAGGCACATGAAGCCTTAGGACAGAATGACTACTTCTATTCTCACTCTAGCACATTAATACCAGTGTATTTCTGGCAGCTATTATATTACAAATAAAGTATACTTTCACTATCAAAAAAAATAAAAAAAGAAATTGGCTTGTTTGTGTAACTCGATACACTGCAGAAAATCCCTATGAGAACTAACAACAGCAGTGCTGGCCCCACAACCCCAGGCACTCAGTGCCAGCCACCAAAACTGGGCATGGTGGCGCACGCCTATAATCCCAGTGCTGGGGACACTGCGACAGGAGGACCACTACAAGCCTAAGCTGCATAGCAAGACCCTTTACCAAATAAATAAATAAAATACTACTCCTAACACTCACGTTGAGGTTAAATATGCTGGCAGAAGCCACGCGTAAACAAAAAACATAATCGGAGGACATGATCTGGAGAGAAGCCACCACCTTTGTAAAAGCAGAGAAAGCTCCAATACTTTTTTCTTCCCTTAAAAAAATTAATTTATTCTCACAAAATGGTGAGCAGTTGCCACTTGAACTTCCCAGTGATCTAGGGTAATGTTTACCATGTTTATGCTGCAAAAAGCCAGCAACATAATTATCAAACCTCGGCCTAGGTGTTCAGTTTATTTTATGCAATAAATTCATCATTCAGAAAAAAAGAACTTTTTCTCAGGTTACCAGATAACAAGAATAATACACCTGCTCAGCTCCAATAGGCCCAAACCCAGAACAGGACTGGACACCCGGGAGATTGTCACTGGAACCCAGCACTGTGCACAAGCTAGGCCAGCCCAATCCAGGAGATATTTAAATTTAAAAATTTTTTCTATTTTTACTTTCAGAGTTTCCATGCTGCAGAAACTGTAACTTAAGTACTAAGCAGAAGTACTAAGTACAGGACCATAGGGCTCCCTCCAAAATTTGACTTCTCTCTCTAACTTTAGAAATTGAGAATCATACCCTACACTCAGAAGTTCAGATCAAACATAAAATCGTTGGCATTATTCTACTGAGTGGGCTTCCAAACTGTCACTTAATACACTTTAAGGTTTCCTCATATTCTCACGTCGGTGAAGTGCTTCATCCGAAGTGTGAGCAGCTCCTCTGAAACCTGTCACTAGAAACACGACTTGCCTTTGGTTTGAAGCCCAGCACTCGGTTGAGCTTTATGATGATGCAGGGTTTGCCATCTCTGTAGCCGTAAGTCTCATCATTTATTCCAGAGCAATTGCCCAGCCAATCAAGCTTGAACCTGCAGACCTTCCGCTCACCCCGTTCATGGTTAAAGTCTCCTCGTTCCTTGTGTTCACTGGGCACAGCTGAAAGGACAAGTGGTATTTTCACATTGTACCGTTACTTCCCTAAGCACCACTGGGAAAAGGGACTGTGTTCCCTGTCATGGCTTTCTATTTTGAAAAAGGATTATGCTCCATGCACAGCACAGGCTAAGAGAACCACAGATTTCCAGCTGCCTCTCATCTCTGGCCCGCAAGTGGAAAGCTCTTTACCAAATGCAATCGCTGAGACACAGCCCCACCTCAGAGCTTCCCAGTACCTGGACCTGGTAATGCACATTTGGTCCCTGACAGTATTCTTCTTCCTCTCAATAATGGATTACTCAGCCACTGAGAAGCCCGAAGGGAAAGTGGATCAACAGCTTCACAGCAGCATCACTTATACAGGTCAGCACCAGCTTCACTCAGTAACAGGGGCATCAAAATTAGAATAAACCAAAAAGACTGTCAATAATTTTTGAAACTGAGAACTTTTTGGTTAGAATCTCCTGGAGTTATGCCCCTAAATGCATGTTAAACAGTAAAAGAGGGAACAGAATTTTTGTTTTTCCAATTTCATTCACAATCCAAAGTTGGTTTTCATAAGGGCCGACCAAATAGCTCAGCATAATAAAGTGTCTGCAAGCAGGCACAGGGACCAGGGGTTCGATCCCAAGCCTGCTGTGCTGACCCCGCCCCCAGGGCATGCTGAAACAGCAATTGAGACTGGGTGTGGTAGCATGTGCCTATAATCCCAACTCTTGGGAGGTTAAACAGGCAAATCACTAAGAGTCCAATCTAGTAGTGAGACCCTGAACACCCTGTCAAACTTTCCCTAAATATATATTTTTTTAAAAAATTTTTAAAAAATCTTTTTATGAGAACATTTGCCTTTGAAAGCACCTAACCAAAAAATATTATTTTAGTATGTTTAATTCATACCTCATATAAAAGTCAGCATTCATAGAACATAAAATTCAAAGTTAAAAAGATTTTGCAGGAAAATGATGCAAGTATTTAAATATCTATTTCAAATAATATTAACATTTATAATTTGTTATAATTATTTTAATATGTATTTCTTAAAGTTTACTATTTTCCCTTCAAATGTTAAGATGCTTCAGTGTAATCCTTTTGAAGTGATTCAACCTTATCTTCTGGGTTTTTAAAGTTACTGCCAAGTAAGATGAAAGACTTGTCTAAATTGTGTAAAAAAAGTTCACAGTGAAAACATTTCCTTGGGTGGGCCAGACAGCTCAGCGGATTAAAGCACCTGCTTAAGCAGATGCAGAGTCCTGGGGTTCAATCCCGGGTTGCCATCCCGGCATGCTGAGAAGGTGATTGAGACTGGGTGTGGTGGCACAGGCCTGTAATCCCAGCCCTTGGGAGGCTGAAAACAGGATGATCACTAGGAGTCCCATCTGTATAGTGAGAACCTGTAGACCCTGTACTAAGTACAAAAAAAAAGAAAACATTTCCTTTAAATTTATGTATCTTTCCACAAGGACTTAAAAATGGCAATTTACCCAAGATTAAAAACAAATGTTAGTCTTCCACATAAAGAACAGCTGGTATCACTTAAATTTCTGAGAAGACTTTTTTGTTTCATAGTTATGAAAAATAAACCTGGGAAATTCATTCCCCAGGTAATGGGAAGCAATGTACTCATGTCTATCACTTAGCAGTATAACCCAGGGCCTCCTCCATGCTAAGCAGGTGCTCTGCCATGGAGCTAGCCCCCAGGTCCACTCTTCATCTTTTATAACCTATCCCCTTACTTATAATGTTCAGCGGCAAACACAGGTCCAAACACGACCTGCATTGTAAAATGTACCCATAACTCCTCATCCATCAGTATCAGCGGGTAGCTAATTACACGAGTCACCATGCTCAGAAAGGGACCTATGCTCCTCCTGGCAGGGAGAGCTTCTGAAACGGGGAAGACTGAGAAATAAGCAGCTGGACTTCTGCATGAGTATTTGAAATAAAACTGTCCCTGTGGTCCTGGGGTCCTAACAGCATCTAGGAGTATTTTAAAAGTTTAATACCATATCTTCTCAATATGGCTAGAGTTCACTCTTTTAAGTTATTTCTGAAATTTTCCTCAAACATTAACATAAATGAAAAGAATTAATGAAAGAGAAACTGGCCACAGGCATCTATGATGAGTCTACTTACTGCCACAATCTTCAAAAATCATGTCATCCTTCTGGGCCGAATCTTTGTACTTGTCCAGGAACCTAATTATGTTCAGCACATAGGCCTCGTAGCTCTTGGGATCAGCAGGACGAAAGGAAATCTCGGTCTTTTGGATCTGAGGAATCTGCGTTAAGCCTAGGCAGAAGCAAAAGTTAGGAAGACACAGAGGAAGTCACTCATGGGACACCAACTGCAATTATTTAATATTAAAAGCATATTTTTCCTGCATAAAACATACATTTTGATAACCCCCTACCTGACCTAAATACATGGGTTAAATGCTTGCCTACGTTAATAAATCACTATGACATTTAGATTGAATAGCTAAGAATGATAATGCCTTGCTATGATACACTATTCAAATTCCTTCCCTCATAGTAGGCATTACTTCTAGTTCATGAATAAAAATGAAGCGCAGGGACCCAGGGAGATAGCGCAGTAGAATAAACACTTGCCTGGCAAGCACAGGATCCTGAGTTCAATCCCCCGTTCCATCAAAAAAAAAAAAAAAAAAAAAAAAAAGAAGAAGAAGCGCAGAAGGTGGAACCCATGTATGCAGTTTCCCAAAGCCTATCATTTTTCTAATACCTTTGTGTGTGCATACATCTTTTAAGAATGTGTTTTCTAGTTAATAATGCATGCAGGTGGCTTTCCCTTGCTAACATGTAACCTGTGAGCACACAGTCCTTGTAGTCTGGGTCAGTGGCTTTATAACCATTCCAAACGCTCTGGATGTTTCTCAAGATACTTCTTTAACTCTTACAACCTCAGTTACACCTTCGAGCCTAAACTAGACAGTCTGCGACACAAGTGCAGTTACCAGTTGAAAAGTCTGAGCGAGTATGTGTGCTATGTGTTTTCACTTTGTAAATCTGAATCTTTAGTACCTAAATGGGTATGTGGATACTACAGAGCAATGTTGTACAGCAATTTGGTGGGAAAGCCTGTCACAACTTTTAGACTGCCAGACAAAATACAAGATGACCTGTGAGACATCAATTTCAATCAATAATAGCTTAATAGGGATGTACTTGTACCACAGAATGTTCATTGTTTATCTGAAATTCAACCAACCATCCTTTTATTCATTGTTTATCTGAAATTTAACCGGACATCCTATTATTTTGATGTGCTACCCCTGGCAACCTGATTCAAATCTGACCACTACGTTGGGCCCAGGTGACTGGCTCATTCTAACTCATTAGTAGCTACAAAATGTGATCTAAAAATATGTTGAGAGCCATAAAGACGGCTCAGTGGTCTAAGTGCTTCCGTAGGCAAACGGAGGGACAGTGGTTCGATCCCTGGCACCAGATCCTCACCAAGCCCCACCAGCCCCACCCTCGAGTACACTACACTGGCCAGTGTCCAGGCATAGTGATCCCAGGTCTGGGGAGGCTAAAACTACAAGTTTTGGCTACAAATCTGAACTGCGTAGTGAGACCCTGTACCAAATACAAAAAATTTAAAATAAATAAATAAAAATATGTTGAGGGGCAAGTGAGAGCGCCAACCTCTCTCACCTTCCCCTCAACATATTTAGCTCAGTCTGCCCAGGCAAGCTTAGGCAAGCTCAGGGACAAGCAATTTGATCCCTGGCACCACATGCCACACCAGCCCCACCCCACCCCCAGGGCAGGCTAACTGGGGACATGGTGGCACATGCCTATAATCCCAGTGCCGGGGAGGCTGAAAGCAGGTGGATCACCTCAAGTCCAAGCTGTGTAGTGAGACCCTACAGCAACCAAATACATTAAATAAGTTGAATATTAAATTTTTTTTAAATTACCATAAAAACATTGCCATTAATTGCCCTTACTTCAAAAACACTTATCCCACTATTCTTGACAATTTCTGAAGCAGTTCTGGAAGTTCTCTTTCATGAATGACTTTAGTTGAGCAGCTAGATGTCCCAAATTGTCTCAAAATGTTTATTATTCATAGTGGTTTTCACTTAGAGAAGAGCCAGAAATCTCACCATTCCAGGTCTGATGGAGGTAAATGAGGATGCGCAGTGATGCTTTTGACTGAAATGGCCATCCACATTTTGAACGGATTCCGGACATAAAGGCAGCCATGAAAAGACACTCAGGAAAAAGGCCTTCCAGACTGCTTCAATAAGTAGCAAAAATGATGGGAACAAGTGTTCAAAATGAGGAGGTATGTTTTATGGGAGATGAATGGCACTTTCACTGTAATGTTTTTTTCTTGAAACACATGTCATAGGGTTTTTGTTTGTTTGAGACAGGGTCTTCCTATGTAGCTCAGGCCAGCCATAAACTCGGTGATCTTCTGCCTCAACCTCCTGAGTGCCCAGAGTGCTGGGATTACAGTGTGGGCCACCATATGCAGCCTTCACATGCCACCCTCCGGGGACCCTGGTGTCCTCCCCTGCCTCCTGTGGGCCAGGACAGCACCTGCAGCGCTCTCGCCCACGGGCTGCCCACAGGAAGCCTCTCAGCCCAAGGCCAGGTCTGCAATCTTCCTCTCCCAGAAGGATGGCAGGCTCTAGCCTACAAGCATGATCTCCAAGCGCTGCTGGTTTAGAACCACTGCTCTCAGAACTTCAATCAAACAGTGGGGAAAATGTAACACAGATATGAAGATGACCATATGAATAAAGGGAATGGGGTAACCAGAGTAACAAGAGTCAGCAGCAGCATTGTGGGGCTTGAGAGCCAGGTTTGGAGATGGACCACATAGCTGTTGCTTTCTAGCGATGGAGGACGCTTTGAGCTTCCATAGTGATTAGATAATAGAGCGAGCTCTCTGAGTAAGCTTTTCCAAGGCCATGGTTCTCCAGAAAAATGGAAGGGACGGGGATGAAGAAAATATATGAGCAGAGAGCTGGGCAGAGGAGCATTCTAGGCAAAGACTTAGGAGTGAGGTCAAGGATCATTTTTAAAAAAAGGGAGGCAGGTGTGGTGGAGCACACCTATAATCCCACACTTAAGAGGCTGAGGCAAGAGGATTGCTGCAAATTTTAGGCCCAGCTAGGATACATAATGAGTTCAAGGCCAGGCTGAACAACAGTGAGAGCCTGTCTCAAAACAAAACAAAAATCATACAAAAATCATCTCAAAAAAGATGAAACAGAATTTGAAGAATGCGGCAGAGATAAGCTCTCAACTGTGATGGAAATTAGGCGAAGGGGAAGTGGCTCATAAAAAAAAAAAGAAAAAAAAACACGCTTCGGTTTAATATAAACAAAGTTCACAAACCCTGAAAAATTGTTCCTATGTTTAGAATGATTTAAATATATCCTGAACAATCTCTGTCTATGTTAGGTTAGAAAACCGGCACTGTGATCATGGGCAGTACAAAGAAGCAATACAGTAAAAATCAGAGCCAGCCAAGCTCCCCTGGAAACAGCTGCTGCCCATAGCAGTGGGACGCAGGCCTACTCCAGGCAGCTGAAGTGGCCACTGGGCATCCT
The DNA here is from genome assembly GCF_000260255.1 of Octodon degus. Classification (NCBI taxonomy): domain Eukaryota; kingdom Metazoa; phylum Chordata; class Mammalia; order Rodentia; family Octodontidae; genus Octodon; species Octodon degus. Next base: position 2,742,620 of record NW_004524826.1, on the reverse strand, counting down.
GGCCAGAACTGTGAATAAGACACTTAAGGTGCCCTGTGGACCTGAGGACAGCCCAGCAGAAGGCCCACAGCCAGGGCTGAGAACCCTACAGTGGAGGAGGAATGGAGCCTTGAGTGCAGACCTGCTCAGGAGGCCAGGAAAAGCCAGCGACAGCAGGTGCTCTGCACCTGTCAGGCGGCAGTGGACAGAGAAGCCCTGTACAGGCAGGGCTGAGAAAGAGAAGGGCGGACAGCTAAGGGGTGGGGGGATAAGGAAGGAGATCAAATGTCAGAAACCACAGAGCAGCCCCCCTAGCTGACTGGCAGTGTGGGAGTGACAAGAACAAAAGCTGTGGGCCACAGGCAGAGCCTATGATTAGAAAAACCAAACTACTAAAGAGAACAGAGAACCCAGTGTGAGATATGGAGAGTGACTCAACCAACAGAAAGAGGAAAGCAACCGTAGAAGGTCACACTGAGAGCTCGTGACCAATGGTAATGTGAGTGTTGCGTGTTCCCTGTAGCCGTTTCTGTATGCTCTCTTCAGGGCCCCACTGTGGGGGAAGAGTAATGATGCCACGCATCAGACACTTCCAGGGAGAAAAGGACAACAAAGCTGGGTGCGCTGGTGCATACCTGAAATCCTTGCACTTGGGAGGCTGAGGCAGGAGGAGGCTGAGGGTGTTAAAGAGACCAGCTTGGGCTCCATAGTGAGCTCAAGGTCAACCTGAACTGCACAGTACAATAAGAACTTGTCTCAAAAAGACAGACAGACAGACAGACAAGAGAAAAGAAAAGGAGAACAGGAAGGAGATGGGATTATGGGGTGGGTTTCTGTTCCCTCATGCCAGGGAAGTGCCAAACCTCAGCTCCTCTGGCTCATCAGTGCAGTGCACTTTGCAGGAGCCCAGCAGCTACAGTTAACACCAAGCTCCCTGCCTTTCCTCCCAGTGGCACCTGTCACCCATCACCTGGAATCAGATTTGTGAGCAGGGCCAGGGTTACGCTTACAGGCAGGGCTACCACTGACCCAGATGGGAGGTGTTCAGTGGTCGGCACCCTCCGTCGTGTGTCTCTCGATAAGGCCTGTAAGAAATGAGATCACACCGATTTCTATCCGAAGCCCAAATCCTCCACAGCTCATGACGTAAGCCCAGCCAAGTCAGTATGTCACCATGGCAGTCACAGAGGATACCTGAAGAATCCTGACTTCATTCCACTGACCAGCAAACCCATGACACGAGGCAAATGGACAGTTAAGCATGGAGTCTTCAGCTCCCGTGACCTGCCCAGCAGGTGAGATCCGGGCCAAAGTCTCCCTTGGCCTTGCCATGTGGCAGAGGGTGACCAGAAGTTCAGCTGTGCTAGCTCTGTTCCATAAGCTGATGTCATCCTCTGCAGTCTCTCTGGGGTCTTAAAAGGTGGCCATGTAAGCCTTAGTGGCCACCCTTTATGACATCCAACTTGTGGTCCAAATGTTGTTCCAGAAAGCTATCAATGCTTGGAGTTTAGGCTGCACAACGCGCTCTTCAAACACTCACTAGGGAGCACACACACCTACTGCACACACAGAAGATGGCCACCGCTGAGGACCCCTGCCTCCCTGGTCTGTTCCGCTTTCCTCTCCCCAGACTGAGAAGGTCTCTCCATCTTACATCCATCATCTCTGCCCCAGCCTTTTCTTCACCCAGAGCACAATGGCCTGGGACTTGCCCCTCCTGGAAGCCCCAGAGGCCAGTCCTCTGTCCTGTTCTGTTCTATCTTGATTTGGAGACACTGCTGATGAGATCCTTTCCAAAACATTAGGAAAACCTATTTCCTTCAAAGGAATTTCTCTACAGCAATTAACTATTCACAAGAGGCAAATGAAAGGATGCCTCAACCCTGTACATCATTCACTACACTTTTACCAGACCACAGGAAAGAAGACAGAAAAGAACAGGATTTGATTTGGCAACTTTATTACTTCAAATCCACACTCAAATTCCTCAACCATAACCCTCCCCAGAGGTTACCCCAGTCCCACCTTGTGGACTAGTGTTCTTGTCTGCTGCTCACACCCTAGGTTGGATCCACTGGGCTCAGCCCTCCCCCACTGTCCACTCCTTAAAGTTGCTAGCAATACCTTGGAACAAGAGTGAGCTTTGTTCGGGATGGTAATTCTCAGAGGCCAAAAATAGCAGAACACCCAATCACAGACTTGTGGTTTCAAATCATATTCCAGGAAACTAACCTTTTGCCTCCCCAGCTTTCTGAATTTCAATTTACATAAAATAGGCCCAGCTCTTTACGTGTTTATTTGTTTAATATAGGATCTTACTAAATTGTCCAGGCTGGTCTTGAACTCCTGAACTTCAGCCATCCTCCACTTCAGCCTCTTGAATGGGCAAGACTATAGGCGTGTGGCACTATGCCCAGATGCTGAAATTTTAATATTTCCTTTTCTACTTTACAAAACATTTAGAGTTTAGAAACAACGCTGCAGCCATTGTAACCTTGCAGCGGTTACTCAGATGCATCCCAAAGCACAGCCGTTGCTACCTGTCATTTCACGCTGCTGATGAATCACAAACCTGATGCTCTGAACAGATGTGGTTTTCCACAGGAACCTGCAGGTGGCACCCATCTGACTAAGGAAGTACAGGAGGCAAACTAACACACGTATCCAGGCACACACACTACACCCTTGTCACATGGCAAGGAAACGTGATTTCTTATTATTAAAAGAATCAGGGACGGGGATAGGACTTAAATCTCAATCTCTCGTGCTTGCTCGCTCTCTCTCTCTCTCTCTCTCTCTCTCTCACACACACACACACACACACACACACATCCTTTCAAACGCTACTCTGTATATACTATTGCTTGACTTGGCTACTCACTTTCATTTTACAGTACACCTGCCAACTCACCTAACAAAATAACAAAACAGAGAACACAGGAACAGATGCCTCTTTGTTTTCCGGAAGTGACTTGCCTCTGACCCACCCTTTCCGCTCCGGGTCAGCCTGTGACTCCTGGGAACAAATGCCCCTGCATTCAGGGAGGATGACATTTACACCCTGCATTCTGTTCCTACAGAGGTCTTAGGAAATCACTCAACTGCCTCTACCACCTAGTTAGGTACTAAATACCCCTCAGCACACAGAAAGCTTTCCTCATTCCTTAGATCAAATGCTTTTCTCCATTTATGGAATTACACTATCATCAGATCTTTCTTGATGGTCATATATTTGTATTTACCTTCAGGAGCAAAGGAGGAACTATTTAGTATGGATGCTCCGTCTTTAAAGCACACACAGACAGGACACTATGCCTGACACTGTAGTTCATAATGCGTTTGTGCCAATAGTAAAGGTAAAGCACAAACAGATACCTCCTATTATTTTACAACAACGCATTTTTGTTCAAGGTAAAGAATAAGAACACAATGTATTTGTCTAGATGCAAAATGTAACACCTATGAAGTTACTAATGTCCTGAAATATTAAAATGTGAGACTAATGCTCTTACCACGGCCACCCTCTAAGCTAGAAGCCTGTCCTTGGTTGAGCGCCGCAAAATGTCACCAAGGTAGCTACACACACACACACACACACACACACACCCCATCATTCCTTAGTTACCTGGTCCCGCTTAAAGATCTCTGCATTGCTTATTCATCCCCAAATGAGAACAGAGACCCAGATTTATGCAGCTTTCTGTGTGGACACAGGCTCTCATGGATAGCTCTGGTTGGGCTCAAATGGACAATCCTCCTGCCTCAGCCTCCCAAGTGCTGATAACCAACTTGCATGTACCACCAAGCCAGATTTCCAAGAGGGAATTTAAGTTATTCACTAGGCTTCCAGCATACCCAACAGGTGACTTAGGAGTTGCATCCTTGTCTTTAGAAAGAATGAAACAGCTGCAAGGGGAGCTGAGCTCTAGAAGCCAGAGTTCCCTGCCCTAAGGCCTTTTCCAAAGCACAGGCTGACAGCAGCTTCTAGAAACCAAAACTGGCACCAATGCTAATGCATCCACAGCCCCAAACTCTGGGAAGAGGTTAACAGGATCCATCTGAAGGCAGGAGAAGGAAAGAAGTGAGTCGGGCATAGTTGTCACTGAAATTACCCATGGATGCATTCCAGCAGGAGACAGTAGAAAAATTCTCATTAATACCTTTAAATAATCACTCCTAATGTTTTTAATCTCCCTTTCAAAACCTGAGTGACAGCCAGGTGTCATGGCACAAGCCTATAATCCCAGCACTCAGGGGCTGAGGCAGGAAGACTGCCACAGGGTTGAGGTCACCCTAGGCTACAAAGCAAGTTCAAGGCCAGCCTGGACTACATACATAGAAGACCCTGTCTCAGACAACAAAAACAAAAGCAAAACCTGAGTGAAACAAATATCAGTATAGTAAAATTTAGGGAAATAAAGCTTTTCTAAGACTACCATTTGACTTCTCAGGCACCTTAAGTGCGCTGAGATAAGCAAATTTGAACCCTAATATGTTTGGGATTAGATCTTTCCCTTTTACACATGCTGAAAAGGAAATGTGCTGCCAGCACAGGCTGCTGGTCTTGGTCCCGGCTGTTCTTCTGCCCACTCTGGCTACCACTGTGCCAGTAGTGTGACCCTTCTGTCCCCAGTAAGCCAGCTTTAGAAGCAAAACAGAAACCCACCCACATCTGACAAGGCAGGATGGGAGGACACACCACACCTGCTTAGCAGGAAGCAGGCAGTGGGATTCCCCCACTGGGGATGGACACGGTCACCTAAGTGAGTCCAAGTAGGTGGAGAGAGGGTGGCAGCATTTGGGAAGTGTTTTCTAGGACACCACTGTCCAGGCAGTGATGGCAGCGAGGAGTGCTAAATAAGCACGCAGAGGCAAGTACAGGGCTGTGTGGGCATGAGTGTGGGCACCTGCCCAGCCCTCCTCACACCAGACCCAGAGGCTGTGCCCACCACAGCAGATGTCCTGAGACCTCCTCTGCCTGACAGCCTGACAGCTGCCAACAGTGCAGGTCCTCAGGGGAGAGATTACAGGACAAATGCCATGTGAGTTAGAATCACTCCAAATTATTTTCCAATGTGTTTCCTAACCCAGTGTCTCCCAAATGCTTTGCAGAGGGCGCTAAGGTACACCGATGCCATATCCCTGCTGCATTAGCCAAAGCTCACAATTTGAAAATTCGGTATCTGAAAAGAAACTGCTACCATTAGAGGAGGCGTAGGGCAAGAAATAATGGAGGCTGCTTTCAATAGCGACCCTTAAGTCATCACCTCACTTAATCACCATAGAGTATCGTCATCACAAAAATAGGTGCTTAGAGATAGTAAATTGAAGTCGAAAAGTTATGAAGATGTCCTTCCTCGCATTTGTTCAGTGTGCAACTTAAGGAATTGCTACCATCTCTGCAGAATCTGAACTCTTAACACCAGTTCTGAAAGATGCCACAGGGAGGGTCCAGCAGGGTCAGGGGCCACCCAAAGGCCATACTTCTCAGCAGCCAGCACTGGCTAATCTAGCAGAAGGTTACCATCACTGTTAAGTGAATGTCACATTGCTTGGTAGAGGCAAAGAAAAACCTGACAGGGGCCAAAGGGGGGACCCCTGGGCTCTCTCAATAACACAATGGATAACAGAAAGACAAAGGAAGTTCCTGAGAAGGAACACAGAGGAGGCAGTAGGAAGTAAGGGGACTGAAGACTTCTCCTGTGACTTAGACCAAAGGACAGGAACACATATTTCCAAGATGAGCCACTAGCATTCCTCTGGAGAAGTGAGGGTTTGTCAGGTCAGTCCAGCTGCTGAGAACACACTAAATATAGGTACTAAGAACATGTCTTTAGGGAAGGGGGGCTGGACAGAAGGGGGGCTGGAAGGACAGGGCACCTCAGATGGTCACGTCAAGGTCATCTGCACGTTCTTACTTTCAAAGGTGGGTAGTTGAGCTAATTATTTTCAGAGGAGAAATTTCCCTTTTTATCAGGGAGTATGGAGAAAATGTGCTAATCGGTTAAAGGCCGAATCTCTAAAGTTTATAAAGGACCATTGTTTTAAAACTGGGAAATGAAAGAAAACGTTTCACATTACAGTCATCTGTGGCTTTGAGTGAAAGAATTATAAATAAAATATGATTGAAGAGTGACTTTTAGGTGACAACACAAAAAACAAAAGATCAACATTATGTCACTATTACTAATGCTACTGTAAATATTCTAATAGAAGACAACATGAAAAGACAAATTTGATTTACTATCACAGAAGCCCACATAAAACACATTCATTTAAGACTCTAACTTGATCTGTACATCAGAATCCTTGCCTTCAACCCTTCTGAAGACCCACTTTTTTGCTAGGAAATTGCTGCTGGAAGCTGGATTAGGATTACAAAGCAAGCTTAAATCACTTTACATACTTACGCATCTTACTTTTCCACTTCCCACTTAAATTTACTGAGGTTTTTCTTACAGTGTAAAAACTAAAAGACAATGTTGCCATCACCCTATCGTGAAGATTTTCTTCTTCCCCACACCCAGAGGCAGCCGAAAGAGTCTGCAACAGGGAGGGGCATTTGACCTAGGCCTTGGTGCCATGCATGTGGCCTCAACATTGTCCTCTACATATAGCTGTCATCAAACTTCAGCCATAGCCACTCCCAAGCAGGCACAGCCACCTCAAGGTCATTACAGAGAGGAAGCTGGAAGCTGCACGACACTGCCCCCTCTAGATCTTTCAGACAACTTTTACAAGAGTCCACATAGGGACAAGGGCCATGAACCTTTGACACGTGTGACTGGTGTAGACACGCAAATAAGAGCAGAAGACTGTGGAGGTTTGTATTTTCTTCCTTTGGGAAAGGCATTACTGAGGATTAAGCCCAGCACCTTCACACTGAGCTGCATCCTCAGTTCTCTCTCTTTATTTTTAATTTTAAGACAGGGTCTCACTAAGTCACTAAGCTGCCCAGGTTCAGGCTCAAATTGTGATCCTCCTGCCTCAGCCTCCCAGAGTGCTGGATCTCCACACCTGGCTGGAGTTTGCATTTACTATGATAAGAACAGATAACCTGTCTGCTCTTTAAATTTTTAGAGCTAAAAGAAATAGTTAAAACTACAAAGAGGACTTACAAAGGAAGTAAATGGGGCTCGTTAAAAATATGGATGTAAATATGGAGAAATGTGTTCTTTGTTCAAGGTCAAACTATTAATTAATAGCAGGTGGGAGAACAGAGCCCTGAAGTCCAGGCTCCTCTCCCTGGGCACAGCTGGCCTATTTCAGGGTTTCTAGTCAACCCTAAAAATGAGTTAACCTTTCAAAAGGGGAGCCAAACTGCCTTTACTACAGGACTCATCTGAACAGGCCCCTCAAGAGTGACTGGGGGCGAGGGGGGAGGATCAGAGCTGGTCAGGCCTTTGGGGCACCAGGGCCAGGGACACCAGAGATACCCAAGGCCCAGAGCAGACATGCCCAGTCACAGAGCTGATGAGAGAGGAGCAGGAAGGGGCAAGGACTGGCCTGCCACCCTCACTCCGAGCTGTGTAAATAACAAGTCTCCAACCCCATGAGCTCCGCCTGCAATGCGGGCAGGAGATATGGCTGGAGCAGAAATAAGTTCCTATTTTTCCACGCTGGATTGCAGAACAATTTCCAAAGGTTTTTTTTTCCCCCCCACCCTCCTCAACTGGAAAAAGGAGATCCCTTTTACCTCTGGAGGAAAACACCCTGTCTCTGTGGACTTACCTGGTGGGGCCACCCGGTCCTGATAGGTGGGCCGCAGTTCACTGATGGTCAGCAGCATCACCTGGATGGTTCCGATGAAGATGCCAGCCAGGCAGCCATAAAATATCACATAGAACAGGAGGATCTTAACTACAAGGAGAACACACAGGCATAGGCGTGATGGCGTCACACGTACACGAGTAAAAGGTAACCTTCCCCCAAGGAACAGACTTCTCCCACCGGCCCGCCAACGCTGCTCAGGAGGGGGAACCTCGCTTGCTCTTATCTGGAGGCTGGAGGTGGAGAAAGATTCAGCTACAACCAAGGTTCTGTTAGAAATATTTATTCCCTAAAAAACAAAGACCACAAAAATGAGGATCACCAGAAAAAATCTAAAGCCGTACTTGAGCGCTTATGTAATACATCTTAAATATAATGACACGTGTTTATTTCATTCAATATAATGACACACATCTCCTTGGAGACCTGTTTTCTTTGCTGGCTTATCCCCTGACATTTAAATAGTGCAATCCAAGCTCTGCTGCTTCTCCATTTGCTTAAGTGCTTGAGGGTTTTTATGCCAGGATGCATAAGAGAGCGACAAATACACAGAAACCTGCCCTCCTCTCCACTACCACTCTACCATTAATGTGTATTATTGGTGAGCACATTTTCTTTTTCATGGGGTGGGGGGTATTAAACAAAACAAACAAAAAGGAAATCCTACATAAAACTGGTCCACACACTTCTCATGTCATCTCTCCTGACTGCCTTCAAGATCTGCATTTGCTTTCTCTCATAGTTAACACAGTAACAGAACAGAGGATGAAATAGTTGTAAATAGAGGGGGGAAAAAAGGTCAAAAACTAAACTGAGCTATCAGTTACTGGTTTACCAGGATTATCTCCCAGATTAGCTAGAGTAACAAGCTGTACTAGGCACTGCCTGGCAGTCCTATTGGCCAAACAACCCCATGTGAATGTAAAAGTGGGAACAAGCCAACTGTAAGGTATAGAATCAGACACAAGATTGCACAAAAGAGACTTAGGTTACTTCCAAAAAGATCCATATCTTATGCATTCGGCATGGGGCCTTAGGGAAAAGACACAGAACAAAAAAAGAACCTTACTGAAAAGAAAATTCACTAGTGAGGGGTGGGTGCTGGGCAGGGTGGGCACCAGACTGTGGGAATTCATCACATGGCTCACCCCCAACCCCATGCATTCAAAAGCCCAGCTCTCCAATAGTTCAGGACAGTGGTGCCACAGAGTTGTTAAAAACAAGCAAAACACAGAAAAGCCACCACAAAAATAATTATAAATAATCCCTTTCCTCCTCTATGAAAGAACAAAGAAAAGGGTAGAGGCAAAAGCAAAGATAAGCAACACCGAAAGGTTGCATAATGCAGAGCTATAGAGCTGCCCAGCTTTGGGCTCCCTGCAGCAGGACAAGGGTTAAGTGCTGCATTCTGTAACCAGGCAGCAGTAGGCAAATGGCAAGGCTGTGACGTCAAGAGATCTGGAAAATTTTTCCAGTGAATGCCCTGAAGAGGTGCAAGAATTGGTATAACACAGTCAGCAAGGGAGCTCTGGCACCCCAATTCACAGCCATATACTTCCTCCCCAGTCTCCTCTTGGTGCTCTTAGCTTCAATCACATTTGTTATTTCTAATAACACCAACATTTCTATACGCATTCCTTGGACTCCAAATACCTACTTCAAACAACATAGGAAGTGACATAATTGATGATACCATCCAAAATACAAATACAGCAATGGGAAAATAAGCCATTTTGCAAGCACACGGATTAAACTCAAGAATGCAAAGCCTTTCCATTCTGCTCACAGGACACCCTAAGAGAAGGAAGAAATTTTCCTCTCCAAGATGTTACTTAGCAAAATCTCCCAGTTACTCCGTGAGGTCACCTGGTTGCGGGTGTGGTGGGCCTACGAGTGGGCTCTTCCAGGAATAGGCCACCAGGGACTATTCCAAAAAAAGAAAACAGGCTGGAGGATTAGTTGTAGAGGGTGCCTGGGTGGCACTATGGAGTTGTAGATAAGCTTCAGGGGCAATTTCCCCTTTGGAGCAATTTTTCTTCCCTCCATAAAGAACAAGTAATATAGAGGTTTTCAGTTAGGAAAAAAACTACCCTTCAAAAGGTCATAGGCAGAAAAAAAGCATCCGAGTCCAGCTGTAAATGCAAAACTCCGCTAATGCCTGTATTAACTTAATGAAAAGGTGAAAAGCACAAAGTGATTTGTATGTTGTGATTTCTCCACCAGGTGACAGGCCTGAGTCTCCTGCATCCATCTTGATTTAGGAAAAAAACCTACCTACAAGCAAAACTGAGCCAAGGGCATTTTGCCCTCATCCCAAGGGCATCTGTGTTGGGCCCTTGGGACATTTTATCTCCACGAGACAGCCAGCGCGGCCACTTCCTCTGCCCAAGAGAGGCTCTCTCATGCCTCACATTGTCAGAAAGGAGCAGACATGTTAGCACAAAATGAAAACCTGCATTTTTAGTCCAGCACCTGCACCCTGGAAAAGGAAGGAAAGAAGAGACATCTGCACTCACAAATCAGTGTGTTGGTACCCTGCCTGGATGTGACATCAAGCCAGACATTAACTCTCCTAGCCCTGAAGGTGTTGCCTCATTAAATCGCGGCTTGAAGAACAAGCTGTCCATGCTGCCTTATTCTCTAAAGCAAATGCTATCTTTAGAGGAAGCATGGAATTGGAATGAGGAAAGAAATATACGGATGATGGGGAAAAACCCTAGAGGGCAAATTTCACAACATGCCTGGAGTTCATGCTGCCGCTAGCCCCCTAAACCTAGAGCAGGTCAGACCACCAGAGACAGAAGCCCCAGCTGACTCAGGCAGGAGGCCCTGTTCCGCAGTGCACCCCTAGGCCTTGCTCAAGTTGCAAGGAGTTGCTAGGAGATGGCCCTGGCCAGGAGCTTCTCACCCTGCACACCTCACAGGACTTCAGGGTTTCTCTTTCCTATCAAGGAAGCACAGGGAGCCCTTGTGCCTGAAACACTGGGATCATAATCTCCCTGAGCACTAGTCTCCTCAAAATAAAATGAAAGATGAAATAAAAGGCCATAACCCTAACAAACCCTATTTCCCAGGGCTCAGGGACACCTGTGTTCTCAGTAACACCAGAGAGGCTTCACCTTGACTAACCTTGAAGTATGATGCATTATTAACCCTCTACTTTTCAGTCTTGAGAGACTCACTACAGGGAGCATTTTTTTTCTTTACAAAAATCATATATTCCAGCTTCTTCCATTTCAAAATGTCAGCCAAGCACTATTTCCCTGACTCATTCTGATTCGTACAGATCCTCACAAACAGGAACACCGCAGCGGCCCCTTTTCAGGGTTCCCTCATCGACTGCAGAGGTGGTGGTGATGAAGATGATGATATTGGAGGGGGAGGGGGCAGCGATGCAGCACGGGGGACTTCCCTCCCTCCCTTCTGCAGTCACGACTCATGGATTTGCCTACAACTCTGCCCTTCAAAATGACCTTTTAAAGAAAGCCATCCTTGGGGTGTTGGGAGGCAAAAAAAACCAGTAGCGTCTCATTTTCACTGCGGTTGGGAAGTCTATCCAACGAAGCAACAGGCTGCACAAAATCTGAGGCTGGTTGTTTCTGCATTTGTGCAGTGTACGGTATTTATTACGCTAACCCTTGGCCGTCATCAAACCAAGCTACTGGGCTACACCTGTCCATGGAGACCTTGAAAGCAATCAAACTTGGCTTTGTTTCTGGCCAACGCTTAAACTCAGGAGTATGTCTGGGGAGCTCGGGCACTGGGCTGTGAAGACTCCAACCATGGCCCTGGAACGCCGCAGTGTGCAAGGATCCCTCCTCCCTCTCCCTGTCCTTGCTCCCTCCTAAGTATCTACGTGTGTCGACAAGAAAGATGCTTCGCACACAACCTCGCCTGCATCTCACCCGACTACCTCCTGAGCTTTCCCTCGCGGATCCAAACCTCACGCTGCAAAGGGCCCGGGATGTGGCCAAAGAGACAGACCTAGTCTCGCGGAGCCTTAGCTTTCCTGGGAGGGAAGGGCTCCGACGCCCGGAATGAGAGAAGACCTCGCCCGCGCCCGCGCCCCGACCCGGGGACTTACACCAGCTGCCGCCGGTCCGGCCCAGGAACTCCTTCTTTTCCGAGTTCCAGATGAACTTCTTCCAGCTGCCCTCCTCCTTGGCTTTCCCGCGGGCCATGGTGGTGGTCTGCGGCCACAAGGGCAGACACGCAGCTCGGGCGTCCCCGGCGGGCTCTCCGCAGGCTCACGCCGCGCTGCGGTGCCCGATGCCCGAGTGCGCGACGCGCGCGCCGGCCGGGGCGGGACCGGGGCGGGACCGGGCCGTGCCGACTGCGACTGCGGGTAGCGCCGCGCACGCTCTCGCCTCAGGGTCTCGCGGACCCGCCGCTGCTGCTGCCGCCGGGTACGCGCGCGGGACCCCCGCCTTCCGCAGCCTCAGAGGGGGTGGGCTAGGGGCAAGCGACAGAGGGACGGTCGGAAAGGCGGACGGCAGGCCCAGAACGCGCACGTACCGACAGAGAGCTTACAAGGTGGCTGAGGACGCGCGCCCCACCTCTACATATACCGCGCCTCTGCCGCGGGGCCCGCCCACCGGCTGCACACTGACCAATAGCCAGAGGGGGCGGGGCCTGGGCCCCAGGGGGCGGGATATGGGGCCAGCACAAAGGCGCCCAGAGCCGGCGGGAGGGCGGCGGGAGTGCGCGGGTGGCAACTGGGGCCGCGGGAGGGGCCGGGGAGGGGCCGAGCCGGGGCGAGGCGAGGAGGGGGGCATCTCCCTTCCAGTCTGCCCTCACACCTCCCTTTGGCTCTGGCCGCAGGCCCACCCATCAGCCCGGCTGGGGCAAGGTCACCCCGGGACCGACCGCTCCCGCACCTGCCGGCCCCACCGCAGTTCCGGCCCACCCTCTGGGTCCAGGCCCGCCCGGCCGGCTGCCCAGGTTGCGCACTGTTCCTGTGGGCGGCCTGAGCCACCCCGAGGAGGACCGCTGCCAGACCTACCCAGGGCAGGAGCAGAGAGCCTAGGCTCCCAAGGGCGCTGCCAGAACCGTCCTAGTGGAACCGGTTGTGCTCAGGCCCGTGTAGACCTAGAACAGTGTCTCCCCACGGCCAGGCACTCCCCGCTGGGTTGGTGGTGGCCAGTGTGCTCCAAGGCTGACTTTTCCTCCCCTTAAGGCCGACCACCGAGCAAGCTCCACTAGGGCCACAGAGCACGTGGGAGAACTGACCTCCTAGGGCCAAGTATGGCTCAGCCGACCTGTAACACAAAGCCTTTCCAGCCCCTCCACTGAGTCCAGAGCAGCCTCACTGGTGCATACAGGCAGTGACATGGCAGAAAACCTGGGGACGATGGAGTCGCTGTAAAGAAGCTCTGTCGTGGTGATCAGAGAGCCCCCATGGAAGATGGGCCTTGGACAGAAGGTTGCTTCAACACGGAGATGCTGCTTAGGCCACCATCTGTCCCCAAGGTCAACCCTGAAAGCCTAAGACAAGCCTGACCTGGGCTCCTGAGCGAGCTCTCTGGAGACTCACACGTGCAGGACCTGTGCCGGCCTGATGCTTCCAGAGTCAGGGAAGAGGCAGCCACGTGCTCAGTAAACCCTAGCGGCTGCTGCCCGCTGAGTCAAGGTGTGAGCCCAGTGTTGAGACAGGAAGCCGCCCCTGCTTGCTCCTGCAGTATGTAGGGTGGAAAAGCCCTGAGTTGGTGGGAAAAGGCCACACCTGCAGCTAAGGATGCCTGGGCCTGAGCCCATCCAGGCTGGAGTCACCTCTGTAGTGCATGTTTATTGGGTGTCCACAAATGTAAGAGGCTAGAAATGCTGAGGGCACGATCAGTCCCATGGGGGGAGGGAGACAGAGAAGGGGTGCTGTGGTTGAAGGAGATGGGGTTCTCTTCCTGAGCCTTCCTTTGACCTCTCTGTCTTTCCCCACCCCAGAAGAAGCATGTAAAAGAACATTTTAATTAGAACCCTCTTTTTTTTTTTTCTGAAAGAAGTGCCCTACCTTAGCTCTCCAGGGCAATGGCACATGCCAAGTAAACGGATGCTATGGCTGCCAAAGATAAGTATTCTCTCTTGTCCTTGACCTACTGCCTTCTTCTGACAGATAGGTCCGCCTCAAACTGCGGCCTTCTCGCTTTGCTCTTTGTCCCTCACTGCCGGTGAACTGTCCCCCACTTTTCAGTGAAGCCCATGAGAATCTCACTTGCTGCATCTCATTCCAAGCCAGCCTCCACTGGGGTTCCGAGAGGATCCCATGTCTGCACCCCAACCTGCTATTGCTGCTGGAGAATATACTTTCTATCCCAGGGATCACCACACCCTCCACATGCCCAGCCTGCCCCCACCAGCCAAGGCCCTTCCCACATGAAGACCACCAGGACAGACTCATTCATGTTCCTAGCTTCAATACTTGCCCACGGCGTGACCTTGAACAAGTCACTTGTCTCCTGCGCTGTCCCCTTAGTTGTAAATTGAAGTGAAATATTGTCGCAAAGTTTACGTGGGGGGTATGGGAAAGTATTCAGCACAGTGCCTGGTGCTAAGCATGTGCTGGTAAGTAGTGGCTTAATTATAATTCCACTACTGTATTTCCTCTTGACCTTGTCTCACCTTGGGGCTGTGGCTCAGACTTTACCACCTTTTCACTGCCACTTAGCACCTGCCAGGATTGCATTCCCATCAGGCCCTAGAAGGTCACCCTGACAAATGCCCCACCTTCTAGGCCACCTTTCCCCTTGCTTCCCAACCTGCTTCCTGTTCTGTGACCTCCTCTAACTCAAGTAATGAACAACTCAAGTACATAATGTCCCTTCAGGTTGGACTGGGTGGAGCCGTGTCCCAAGCCCCTCCAGTTCAGAGTGCTACAGCTGCAGGGTGAAAGCTAAACCTGTGTAGTTGTTGGCTGGGCAGAGGGCAGTGCAGGCCTTTGGGAACCAGGAGAGCTGTCCTTTCCGAGCGTGAGGAAGGAACACAGGGCTTCTCTGCAGGAGGAAGTAGGAGAAAAGTCTTAGCTGGGGGTGAAGACTTGGGGGAGGGGCTGATTTTTCATCACATTCTCGGCTTGGGAAGAGGGATGGTTCTGGAGTCCTGTTTCTGGCGCTGCCCTAGGCTAAGGCTGTGTGTGCTAAGGCTGTGTGTGGGTGGATAGAGAAGCAGCAGCAGAGAACCAGGACAGGAGGCAGACAGTGAGGGGCCGGGCCCTCTGCAGAGGGAGAATGGCATATTCCAAGCAGGAAGCAACCAGATACTGGGGTGAGGCTGAATCCTGGAGGCAGAGATGGGAGAGTGCAGCAAGTGGCAGGAGGATGGGACAGCCCTGATTGTAGCAATGTGGCCAGGCAGAAGATAAGGCTGGATGGAGCAACTACCTGAAGTAAAATCCTGGCCCTGGAGATCAGAGACTACCAGGGAGAGGTCTGCAAAAGAGGGTGTGACTTTGCCGGCACAGGGACAGAAGTGAAGCAGAAAAGGAGAACCCCTCCAGCCCTTGGCTGTCTGTGCCTTCAGCCTCTGAACCCCACTGCAAACACAATGCAGTCCTCTCTGCAGAGAGAGCTGAGGAAGGTCAGCCTGCCAATCCCAAGTCCACACGCATGCTCACATAAGGCAGGGCCCTTCTCGGCCAGCCTCAGGGTATTTTAAGTACAGAGTGGCAGGGATGAGGGGACGTGTTGCACGGTGACTCATCCTGGTAGCAGTGACAATGGTGCAGTGGCAGGCTGGGTTTGTGTTTGCAGTACAAAGCAAGCAGAAGGCACAGCTCTGGAGGAGAACTTGCAGAGGGCTACGAGGGCTGCAGATGGACACCCGAGAGATCTGGCTGGGGGCTGGGCCCAGGTCCCTCATGCAGGGCCCTCATGCTTTGCCAAGCCACTCTGTGCTTCTTATTGGAACCTCCTCCCCCCCGCCCCACGGGCTTAATAGAAAAACAAATCATTCTCCAAAATGGTTCTGGCTTCTTAGAGAAATCAGAGAACCTGTGTTGGGACAAACAGAAATAGTCCTTTGCCACTTTCATTCGAGGTCAGTCTGGCACTTCCCTGTGTCACCAAGTCTGGAATTGAATCCTAGCACTGCATGAAGACCCAGTATGAAAAGGGGCCTTTTGACCAAGGCCCGCTGAAAAGTTGGGCCCCTCCTCACGTCCATGGGAGCCATTACCTGCTTGTCACCTTGGCTGCCAGGTCACGCCTGGCAGACTTCCAGAGGCTGCTTTCTGCCCCACTCTTGGCCTCCGTGCTCTAGTTAGATGAGCTGGGATTCCTCCCCTCCCCTCATGGCCTTTGTCAGGTTAGGTGTGTGGTCGCAGAAAGAAAAGGCCACACAGCAAACGCGTTCTGCTGTGCTTGTCTGAGCAGAGTCACAGAAGGCATGATCTCTGCGAGAAATCACAGTTCCTTTGCGTGCTTGGGAGGTGGCAGGATGAAGTCCAGCAGGGAGGCGATGATAAATGATTGCTGGAGCTGTCAGAGCCAGGCTGCCTGCTCCTTAATACTTGTGGGTGTGGGTGAATTGGTTGAGCCCCCTGCCCCCCTTGTTTCCCCCCCACCGCCTTTGGAAAACCGTCTGACACCAAGAAGCAGTCCATCTTTCACACTTTAAAAAATAAGGTACAGTACCTAAGCCAGGCATGGTGATGCCTGCCTATAATCCCAGGTAGTGGGGAGGCTGAGGTAGGAGGATTAAAAATGGAGGCCAACCACTCCAGACAATTTAACCAGATCTTGTGTCCAAATAAATGAATAATAGAGTTCCTGGGCTGGAGGTGAGGGTAGCTCAGAGATAGAGCACTTTTTTTTTTTCTGTTAGCATGTGCAAGGCCCTGAGTTTAACCTCAGCACTGGTAGGAGATGAGAAGAAGGGGAAGTTATGCACCATAGTGCAGCTGTAGTCCCAGCTATGGGCAGAGGCTAAGGCAGAATGGTCGCTTGACCACAGGAGCACAAGCTCTAGCTGAGCAACATAGCAAGATGTCATCTCAAAAATAAAAGTTCCTTCCATCTGCTTAAAACAGGCAGTGGACACCCTGCCCTTGGAGAGCCTTAATCACAGTCAGTGAGGGGTTGTACCATGTGGGGTGCGTTCTCCTCCACCCCAGGAACAGATGCAGATAAGAAGGCCACACTGTATTTTATGATCCAATTTGTTGGAAGACTTCAAGTCTTCTAGAGGGAAAAGAGAATGTGTGTTTTATAGTCTACACAATCTTCAACCTTTTTGTGTAGTTTTAGTGAAAGGCCCAGGAGGCAATGATAGTCATCATGGGTAAAGTCCTTGTGTTTAGAGTTGCAGATAATGTCACAGGGCTTCCAGTCCAAACCCCCTGTCCCAGGAGACAAGGTAGCCAGTTAAGGAATTGAATACTTCCCAGGCCCTACCTACTCCCTACCTGAAGCAAAACATCTCATTGTTGGGAAACTGAGCTAAACCCTATCTCCGTAGAAGCTTCCAACCCTCCTAGTTCTCACTTTGCCTATTCTCTCTCTCTCTCTCTCTCTCTCTCTCTCTCTCTCTCTCTCTCTCTCTCTCTCTCTCTCTCTCTCTCTCTCTCTCACACACACACACACACACACACACACACACACCCCGTGGTACGAGGGATCAAACTCAAGACCTTGCACTTGCCAGGGAATTGCTTATGCCGCTGAGCTATATCTTCAGCCCCTAGTCCTCAACTTTGGAGGATGAAGAAGCTACATGTTCTGCTGGGTAGCAGCTCTACAAGGATTGAAAAAATCTCTCCCATCTCAATTTTTACTCTCTGAAGTTAAAAAAAAAAAAAATCCCCTTTCTTCAATCCTTCCATGAAGTGGCTTTCATCTAACCCCCTGTCATATTTCTTGATTCTGTCTGCATGATTCTCATCTCTCATTGTCCTTCTTAAAGGAAGGGCTCTAGGTCTGAGGAGTATAGAGGGCCACTCATGTTTGTATGTGATCTGGACATGCACATTTTATCACTGTGCCTTCATGGATTCCTTGAGCCAAGGTCTTTCTACCACTGAAATCATGTGCGTGGTTTTTCTTTTGTTTTGTTGAGATAGGGATTTGTTATGTAGTTCAGGCTGGCTTCAAATGAACTGTGTAGTCCAGGTTGTCCACAAACTGGCTGCAATCCTCTTGCCTCAGCCTTCTAAATGCTAGCATTATAGGCCTACAAGCATGTCATCATGTCCAGCTAGGTAAGTGTTTTAGGAAAAGATTTTGTATTTACAAAAAAACAAAAATCAAAAAAACAAGAACACTTCTTCACTCAAAATCTTACTCAAGTGAAATGAGTGCTTAGAAAGCAGGGACAAAGTGTGGGGAGATAGGCAGTGGTCTAAATGCCTCCCTGACCAGTGCAAGGACCAAAGTTTGATTCCCAGTACCACATTCTGTGTCAGCCTTGCACCAATCTGGCCAATGAAACCTGGCATGGTGGCGCACATCTGTAATCCCAATGCTGGGGAGGCTGAGACAGGAG
The DNA here is from genome assembly GCF_000260255.1 of Octodon degus. Classification (NCBI taxonomy): domain Eukaryota; kingdom Metazoa; phylum Chordata; class Mammalia; order Rodentia; family Octodontidae; genus Octodon; species Octodon degus. Next base: position 2,724,404 of record NW_004524826.1, on the reverse strand, counting down.
GATCACTATGAGTCCTAACTGTGTAGCAAGACTGTGCCCAAAAAAGAGAGGAAAAAAGGAAGGGAGGAGGGGAGGGAAGGGGAGGGGTGGGGAAGGGAGGGGGAGGGAAGGGAGGGACTCCCCTGGGCTGTTCTAGCCATCTCCCCTGCAGCGACTCAGCTGCCATCACCATCCCCTGTCTCTCTTAGCTTGCTAGGCTGCCCCAGTGCCCAGTTTGGCCTGAGTAGAGGTAATTGGAGAAGGCTTTCATGGTCCTGCCTTTCTTTTGTTCCTACTGCTAATTGGCAAAGTCTGAATTCCAGGCAGGGGGAATCAGATTGGGCCGCACTTATTTTCCTAGCAGGTCACAGGTTGCTGGGAGACTCAGTCCTCCACTACAGTGGCTCATGTGGCTCTCTTTGCTCTCTCTCATGTGGCCAAGATATGAAGAAGCAGAGAATTACACAGGATCAAGTGGTTGCCTAACTCGTAGCTAACTTGGGGGCAGGCAGACATTCTCAGACAAGCAGGTAATAGTAAGCAGGCAAACACTCAGAGCAACTTCCTGTACCCATGATATTGTACCTTTCCACATCACTCTAGAAATAATGCATTAATATGAAGTTAGTTGGCAGGAATCAAACGAAGGGAAGCAATGAAAAAAGCTGTTGTGTTTTTATTTTACTTTGGGGAGGAGCTGGGAAGCAAAAAGATGCTGAATAATTTGCATAATAAACTGGATAATCATTTATTCTACTCACTTACCTACTGAGTATTGAGGATTTTGTGTTCTCTGGAAGCAAATCCTGTAGACAAATTGGCTGTTTAGGTATCTGTATCATAGCTGGATGACAGCATTAATAAGTGACACCTTTCAGTGTTTCAGCCCTGTCTCTCACCGGCAGTGCACGCGGCAAGCTCACCAAGAGGCAGAGCAGTTTTGCTGGACTGTCACCACAGTTATCTTAGAGTCCTGACGGCCTCCAGTCCGGCTGCACAGTGAGACTCCCCTCCCCACCCCCACCAGTCATTCAGTTTCTTAGCTCTAAAAGTCTTCTCTGTGCCCATCCTTGCAAGGGGGCCCTCACGGGCACTGCCTGCGTACATGAGGGGAATGCCCAGCAACAGCGTCACTAGCCCTTGGCTTCTGAAGAAAGCACTTGCTTCATTCTACTGTATTATTAGAAGCTGCACAGGAGAAGAAAACCTGCAGTGTCTTTCAACTCCTGGCAGTCCTCCTGCCTTAGCCTCCAGGGTGCTGGGATTACAGGCATGTAACACCATATCCACCCAAATAGGTCCTATTCCTCTTATCTTCATTTTACAAAAGTAACTAAATCTCCCATAGATTGTCACTCAGGCCAGAAGAAGGGAGGCCACCTTCAAATCCAGGAATCTGACTCAGGAGTCTAGACTCAAGACCCCTGGGCCTAATTCAATCTTCTCTGCTCCAATGGGGTGGGACCACTTTGTTTTATGTGTGAAAAGCTCTCCAATAAATGTAAATCTTCATTGAGTCACAGTTCTAAAAACCCTTTTTGAAAGCCTGTATTTTTTTAATAATAATTTTATTGAGAAACAAATATCAATGAAAGAGTTTCACAACCAGTTACTGGCATATTTGTAGTAATTAATGCACTACATATTGTTGTCATAGTGGTTATTCATTGTACAAGATGCAGACATGATATCCTGCCTCAAACACTATTATAACAGACCTCTCTATTCATTGGATTAAGAGAGTGGAGCTGTATATCTATCCTAACTACTTTGAGTATACAGATGCAAAAAGGTTGTTCATTTCTATCCCACTTTTTTGGTTAGTTTTGTCAGAGATGGGCATTCCATTGTCATTTAAATATTGTAGATGCTTGAATTCAGCCGAGTCTCCCAATAGAGTCCAGTAGTCCATAATAGTAGTGGGTTTTCCATAAGACTGGCAATGTCTGAAGTTGTTGACTTGAGCTTTTTACAGCTCAGCATATGAATGTAACTTTACTTTTTATACTTCATTTTCATTCTTTTCTGGGGCCTGGCCCTAGCTCAGGCCTTTAAGTGGCTGCTTCCACAAAGCTGTCAGCCTCAGGTTGCTGGAGTTCGAACCTCACACCTCTCCCGCTGGCCAAAAGTGCCCTGAAGGCATTCGAGGAACCAAAAAAAAAAAAAAAATTCCCTATTTCATTCTTTTCTGCTGGATGGTTAAGACCAAGATAAAGCAAGACCTATATAACAAGAAATGTAACTTTTGTGGATACCTGCATTCACCCATCCCTCATAGGCCATCGCCTGCTATCTGCATCACGTTGCCTGAGAAACCAAAGGGACCCCAAAGCCTGTTTCAGACAGGATGTGGACCTCTCACAGGAGACAGACAAGCTGAGGAGGAGACACAGTGCCCTACACAAGTGAGCAGTAATGTGCATATGTGGATGGGCAGTGGTTGTGTGTCCCAGCAAATGCCACTGTCTAGAGGGACAAAGGGAGTTGGGGAAGGAGATGCTCCCTGTGTGGGAGGTGGGCCATCCTTGAGAAGACTGTGAGTGTCCCAGGACAGGAAGATCGGAAAGGAAGGAGCATCCCCTTCACTCTGGACCTCTGGACTCCCTGCGCTGGGCTCTACGGGGCACTGCAGGGTGGAGATGGCCTTGTAGTGCTTTCACCCAAGGTGTTAGGAGAGCACATAGAAGGGGTGGGGTGTTCCATCCTAGGAGCTAGAAAGCAAGGCGGGCAGAAACAACACGCAGAAAAACACAGAAAATGTATATATGCCTCAGGGAGATAGGAGCATGCCTAGGATTAGGAGAAACAAATTTAAATAAATAAAAAATTACAGGGCGCTGGGGAGATGGCTCAGTAGAATAAGTGCTTCCCTGGCAAGTGCAAGGACCTGAGTTCAAGCCCCGGTTCCACCAAAAACAAAACAAAACAAAAAATTACAGTGTGATAGAGTATGCCTATAATCCCAGCACCTTTCCAGGCTGAGGCAAGAGGATGGGATTTTTAAACCAAGCCCAGGGGCCGGGGAGATCGCTCATTGGAATAAGTGCTTGTCTGGCATGCACAAGGTCCTGAGTTCAATCCCTGATACCACCCAAAAAAAATTAAATAAATAAATAAACCAAGCCCAGACAACTTAGTGACTTACTAAGAGCCTGTCTCAAAATTAAAACTTAAAAAATAGCTGGGGATGTAGCTTAGTTTGAAGGCCATGGATTTAATTCCCAATAATGTATGTTCATGCATGCATAACCACATACATGCGCATGTGCACTCGCGCGCACACACACACACACACACACACACATGCACATGCACATGCACACATTGCTTAGAGGTGTAGAGTATGAAGTACCTTTTCCTAAAGGAAGAACTCATGTTAAGAAGATTGGAATTTGTCCTTGTTCCTTAGAGAACGGGGGCCCTAGGGGAGCACTTAGCTGCCAGGGATGATGAGACTGGTCCTCATTCTAGTGTTGTGACCCAGCTGGAAAGGAAAGGGTCTGCAGCGTCTCTGCTACAAGACAAGGATCTGTGGTGTCTCTGCCACAAGACGCAGGGAGCTGCAGCCCATGTTGATTTGCTCTGTGTTCCTTAGCACTGTCCAGACCTTTGTCAGATAGCAAAGTCAGGAAGAGAACCATTATCTAACACCTCCTTCTCCAGGGAGGAAGGTCAGATCCCTTTCCTTCATGGGACGCCAGGCAGTCCACCCTGAAAGTAAGGCATGAGAAGAACGGGAGTAGAGACGGAGGAGATCCTGGGCAGGCGCTCAGAGCGCAGGCAGAGGCTTTCCTGCCACGGAGTAGTTCTTGGTGCTGGTGGCCGCAGCTGTGATTCTACATTCATTTCTGTGATTATTTGCATAAGGACAGGCTTTCCCTGCCTTAGTGTCCAGGGACCTGCTACGCTCTTGGCACACAGTATGCACTCAGTCACTCAGCAGGTGGGAGAAGTGGCTCTTGCCACATGTTTGTCTCCAACCCTAACAGAGTTAGTTGTATTATTCCTCAGTCTGTTGACTGACTCCCCCCACAGCATCAAATTTACACAGTTAACTTCCTTAAAATGCAGAGTCCTAGGCAAATTTCTGTCCTCCTAAGTCAGATTATTAGGGTAGAGCTCAGGAACTGCATGTGACCCACCTGCCCAGGTAACTCAGATGGAATGCTTAGAACCGCACTGTTGAGGAGGCGAGGATCTGGGAGAGTAGCACTCGGCAAGCTGTGGCAGGAGGATTATAGCAACGTGGAGGCCAGCCTGGGCTACGTACTGAGTTTAAGGCCAGCCGGAAGTACATAGCAAAATTTTGTTTCAATTGAAAAAGAAGTCAAAAGAAAGAAAGAAACTTATTCTACTACTCTGGACTTTGAGATGTGAAAATGCTGGGGAAAGAGGGGAGAAAACTCTCAGCCGGGTTTAGGGAGTCAAGGCTATGTTATGTGAGTGCGTGTGCTTCTGGATAGGCATGGGCGATTTGAAAGAAATAGAGACTTGATTGTTAGAAGAAATGCCTTGTCTTGCAGCCCCCACCAGCCCTTGTGCCCTGAGGACTAAGCACTGAGTCCTGTCTGGAACCCAAGGCTGATTCCAAACCCCTAAGGCATGGGGTCACCTATACAACATAACCAAAGCAGGGAGCTGGCAAACTCTAACCCTTCTTTCCTTAAAGGATAAATCAAAACAGTATCCACGTCTGGAAGTTGCAATGCCATTTAACTGCAGAGGGGGAAGGCCCAAGGCAAGAGCTGGGTGAATGTCTATGTCTTTCTTTCGGTCCTCCACCCACTGGCTCCTGTTACTCTATCCCAAAACCTTTTCTTCCCCTTCTAAGTAAGATGCCTTCTCCTTAGGGCAGGTTCCTTTTTTAAAGGATCATAAATGCTTTACCTTCCAAAGATTTTTTTTTTTGTCCTTTTCTCCCTCATTGCACAAGGACCTACTTCCTTTTAAAAACCTTTTTCTCAAGGTCTTGAATAATCACTGTCATTTCCCCTTAAAAATATAGAAAACTAGGGCTGGGAACATAGATCAGTGGCACAAGCACCTGCCTGGCACAGTCCTGAGTTCAATTCATTGTACAAAAAAAAAAAAAAAAAAAAAGAGAGAAAACCCGCCTCTCTCTCTCTCTCTCTCTCTCTCTCTCTCTCTCTCTCACACACACACACACACACACACACACACACACATGCCTGTAATGCTTGCATCCTGGGAGGCTGAGGCAGGATGATCCCAAGTTTGAGCTCAGCCTGGGCACTGTAGAGACTACCTGAGACTCTGTCTCAAAAATAAAACTTTAAAAAGGGCCTGAGAATACAGCATAACATGAAAGCTCTGGATTCCATGGTCAGTGCTGAAAAATAAAATAAAATAATAAAATAAATGAATCATCATATTATTTCACCAAATACTTCTATTATAAATAGCTCTGCAAAAACAATAACATCAGCACAAATTGGGATTGTGAATAAAGGGAAAAATATCGAAACCATGAAACACTGACAACATACGAACAATCCTAAAGAGGGGCTCAAATAAGGACATGGTGGTGGCCAAACAGGAAGAACAGTTTTCCTTAAATCCTGAGCTCCAGGGCTGGTACACAAGCATTCCTTACCTTTGCATTCTCCATGGTGCCTGGAACACAGGGGTTGCAAGAAACACTTATTGAATAAATGGTCAAAGGGAGAAAGGATTCCTAGTTTTAACCCTGGACCTACTGGTTTATTATGAGGCTGATGTTCATAGAAAACATCTAAAACTAGGAGGTTCAGGGCAGCAAGCCACCTGGCCACGAGGTTCCAAAAATGGCCCACGGTAACAGATGGTTCCCACCTTCCATACAGTCCTCAGCCATTCAGAGACTTCTCCAGGAGAGGTAGCTCAGTGGCATAAATGCTTGTCTAGCAAGTGCAAGGTCTGGAGTTCAGAAAAAGAAAAGCAATCCTTGGATGACAAAATTCAGGGTATTTTAGCTAAAAGCTCCTTTGTAAATTTATCCAAATGTATGTCACTGTGGTGGAGAGTACTTGGACTTTAGAGCCATAGCCCCTGAGGCTGCAACAGGGATTTACCTCCTGCCCGAAGCCCCAGTCCTTACCTTGAAATTGCAGGGCTATGTCTGGAGCTTTAGATCATCATGCGTAGGACTTAATGACTCACTGAAGGAGAGCATTTCTATGACAATTTAAGCTCCATAAGGTCAGAGATTCTCTTTTTGGGGGGTTATCTTTTTGGAAACTATAGTCTCTCTGTCCTTGAACTTGGTAAGTAGATGAGGCTAGTTTTGAAGTTCCAAGTCTCCTTCCTTAGCCTCCCAAATGCTGGGATTATAAGTGGGTGTCACCATACCCAGCAGATCTGGTATTATCGTTCACTTTGTCCCTAGCGGCTCCCACAGCCTGACTTCAAACAAACACAATAGTATTTGTTATGTAAATTATGTATTTGTTTATTTACCAAGTGAAGGCTGGAAACGCACTCCTCTTATTTTGAATATACTGAGGTAGCAGAATGAGGTGTGGTTAGCACTGGCCCACGTAGTGTGGCAGCCACAGTGCCACACTTCCTGTATCTGGTGTGGGACAGCAGGTGTGTGCTGTGCATCAGTGAATCTCTCAGTGTGATTCTCAGACCCACATCAGCAGACGCAACCAGTACCCATCGGAAATGCAGATTCTCAGGTCCTGTTCAGACCTGCTGAGTCAGAAACTCTAGGGCTGGGTGGGGGAGATGGCTCAGCAGAATAAGCGCTTGCCTGGCAAGCTCAAGAACTTGAGTTCAATTCCTGGTTCTGAGTTCAATCCCTGGCTCCACCAAACAAACAAAAAAGAAAGACAGAAAGAAAGGAAACTCTAGGCCAGAGGCCAGTGCCCGTTTAATACATCCCTCAGGGCCTGCCCCTTAGCTCAGTTGTTTAAGTGGCTGCTTCAACAAAGCAGTCAGCCTCAGGTTGCTGTTCTTCAATCCCCACAACTCCAGCCAGCCAAACATGCCCTGAAGGCATTCTGAGCCAGCCCCTCCCCCACCCCCCAAAAAAATCCTTCTGCCATTTAGGGCCAGGGAAATGGCTCAGTAGAATAAGCACTTCCCTGGCAAGTGCAAGGGCCCGAGTTCAATCCCCAGTTCAGGAAAAAAAAAAAAAAAAAAAAAAATTGGGCCGAGGAGATGGCTCAGTGGAATAAGTGCTTCCCTGGCAAGCGCAAGGGCCTGAGTTCAATCCCTGGTTCCGCCAAAATAAATAAATACATACATACATACATACATACATACATAGATGAACCCTTACTAAAAAAAAAAAAATACATCCCCCATTTCATGCTGATGCGAAGTGGAACTCAGATGGGCTGGAAACTCCGCTGTGCTGTAATTAGAGGTGGTCTGAGCATTCACTCAGGTGGTTCTTCCTGGGGTGAAGGGCCCAGCTGGAAAGGAGGCTCTGTCTATGGAGTGGCTGTGCTCGTCTCACCGCCCATGTGGAGTCCCCCTCTCTGATCCACAGTGCATTTATACTCCATACTGTGTAGCCCTTCAAACCCTGGGAGCACTGACCTTCTCTCTTGTCTTTTACTTGATGGTAGGAGAGACACTGGATTCTCTTGGAGTCAAATAGTAAAATGTGGCTGAGCATAGTCTCCCTTTGATGGATTCATGGGGTTTCCCACCTCCAGCTTCTGGCCATTAGTGAAGAATATGATGATGCCAGGAGTGCACACCTGGAATTCCAGGATTTGGGAGGCTGAGAAGGTGGATTACTGAGACATCGAGGCCAGCCTTGGCTACATATTGAGTTCAAGATCAGCCTAAATTACATTACATAGTGAGACCCTGGAGAGAGAGAGATAAAGAGAGAGAGGCAGACAGACAGACAGACAGACAGACAGACAGACAGACAGAGACACAGAGAGAGAGAGAGACAGAGACACAGACAGAGAGACAGACAGAGACAGAGATAGAGACAGAGACACAGACAGAGAGACAGACAGAGACAGAGATAGAGACACAGAGAGAGCCACAGAGAGAGACAGAGAGACAGAAAATAGAAATGGACTTGGAGATGAATGTAGTGTCTTCACACAGAAGTACACCCCCAGTCCTTTCATTTTTTGAGACAGAGCTTCACCAAGTCACTCAGGTGAGGGCTTGAATGTTCTATCTTTCGGCCTGAGCCTCCCAGGGTGCTAGGATTAGGGGTGTGCGTCACCCCTCCTGGCTCCCAAGCCTTTTCTCTTTGCTGAGGTGTTACTGCTAACAGTGTTCATGGAAGAGTATTTACCTGAAGGTGTTGAAACCCAGTTTTGAGACAGACTTTAAAAACCAGACAAACCTCAATCCGAGTTCGATTCCCACCTATTAGTTATTAGTGAACCGAGGACATGTCCTGTTCTACAATGTTCTTTGTAGTGTTAGTCCCTTTTTGGTTTATGTGATGCTTAACAGCATCTTACAGCACCTGGCAAATGACGCCTGTTCATCTGATGAAATGCCTACTTCCTACCCATCCCACTCCTCTTCCCTTCCTTGTACAGACAGAGGTTCTCAGGATTATAATGACTTCATTATTTCACTGAGAATTCGGGGGATCAAAAGACACAGCTCAGAGAGAGACCCAAGTCACCTAGGGTAGATGAGACCAAAGCAAACATTGAACATATTAAAGCTCAACACTGACTATTTTTGACTTTCAATGCACAACATACCATGGAGGGTTTCATCTAATGTCCTTTAGTTATTGTAACACCTCACTGAATGTACACACACAATATATGAAAAAGACAAAGCAATTATAAACACATATGAAAAGTATTGTGTTCTGCGACTGTGCTAGACCTAAGTTTCTTAGAAATAGGTGTTGTCTTCTTTCCTTGAGGAATCCTGAAATATTAGAATTTAGAGAGCCTTCAGAAGTCATCTGATCTTTCTCATTGAATCAGAAGATAATAAATATCCTTTTCTGTTTTGTTTGCTTAGCCTAGCACCATGCCTATACTTTAAGGGCTTAATAAAGAGCAACTGAATAAATGGATGAATGCCTTTTACATGCTTAACAATTTGACCTTTCCAGCTAGGGAACATGGTCCCTGACTGTATTTTGGAAGGATGAAGCAGGAAGATCACATGCTCAATCCCAGCCTGGGCAAATTAGTGAGACCCTATCTCAAAAAAAGGGGAGATAGCTCGGGGGTTTATCTAAGCACCGGCCAAGGCAAACAGAAGGACCTGGCTTTGATCCCTGGTACCCTGCATGCTATATAGGCCCCACCCTGGGTGTGCCAAGCTGGCCACAAAGACCGGGCGTGGTGGCACATGCCTATGATCCCAGGGCTGAGGAGGCTGAAACAGGAGGATCATTACAAGTCCAAGCTTCATGGTGAGACCCTGTACCAAATACATAAAACTAAAAAGAATAAAAATAAAAAGGCTGGGATGTATCTCAGTGTGAAAGCACTGAGTCCAATCACCATTATGGAAAAAATAAATTACAATTTGGCTTTTTCCCCATACTCCCTGAGCTAGGATTCAAGACCAGTCTGAACAACCGAGCATAGCCATTATGCATTTTATGCAATCCTTACTCACTACTAGGTTGTTTACATGTTTTTATGAGCTTTTCTCCTCTGAGATGACCTTTATAACAGGTCATGATTAGCTTAGACTAGTTCAGTGAACCCAAACATTTTATAGAACGCCTTCTCTGGTTGTTGTCTCAGACTCATAGTCTAAAATGACAGCACTTGGGCCACACCACTGAGTGAACCTTGCAAATACAGGCACCCCACCCATGTTTGGTTTAATGCTCAACCATCATGCTTTTAAAGTTTCAAATAATCTTTAAACAAGGGCACTATTTTCATTTTGCACTGGGACCTGTAAATCCTGTAACACATCCTCCCTGGCCTCCTGCTGGTGCTTGAGGATTTTCTCTCCTTTCACACTCTCTACCTTCCTGAAGTCAGAAAGTCTTGGTGTGGCTCAGGCCCCCCATGTTGGTGGAGTGGAAACTTTGGCCATGCTTTTAGAATAAGTGCTAGGTATGTAATTCAGCATAGACAGCTTCTTCATGCATAATGGCAAATAAGTACAATGGGATGGATGCGTGTTGGTCACTGCCTGGTGCCCTGTCAGCCCGGGAATGCCGGGTTTAGCTCCTCATTTTGTTTGCCTGTGCTGCAAGCCTGGGAGTGGGTGCTGCTCCTCTGAGCTCACAAGTGGAGAACAGATGCAGCTCAGGGGGGTCCCCTTAGCCCTGGAGGTCTGCTTCTAAAGTCTTTTTCCATTCTGCTCTCTGTTGACCCAGGATTCTAGACAGGCCCAAGAGGACAGGGACTTGCCACTGTTCACACCTTCTCTTTGAGCTGTTGGGAGATTTCTTTTTCTTTCTTTCCTTTTTTTTTTTTTTTTTTTTTTTTGGCAACCAGGAGGTGTTATTATTCTAGGCTCTCCTGTGAACCTCGATGGGGAGGCTGACAAGCACGGGAGGGAGCCACACAGTCGGGTCTGAGCAGAATCCAACACTCACCGCTGCAGGGGGTGGTGAGAAAGGACGACTCTCCTTCCTTCAGTCCCTTGCTCTTCTGTGTTCTTGGTTTTGTTCCCAAGACTCCATGTAGTTCAGCCCTGCACTAGGAATGGAATCAGGCCCTGGAGATGACAGTGAGAAGGCCTCTCAGAAAAGAGCAAACTCCTCTACCTCTCCATCCCAAGATTTTGCCTGCCTTATTTCTGAAGTTGAGGAGTGAGGAATGGGAGCAAATTAAGAAAATGAATGAGATACAAATCCTGAAGTGCATAGGAATTCTTATTATCTGAACCTTGTTACAGATTACAATCCTGGGCCAGGTGGCCTGCAAATGAAGTCTTTCTAATTTGCATCCTTGTTTTAACAGTTGGCAGGGCCAAATTCTTCCTTAGCAAACAGGAGTACAGTTTTGACAAGTGACATGAAGAAGAGTTGAGTGGCAAACAAGTTCAGCCCAGGAGTACCATCCCCACCCCCGACTTGGCCACAAAGCTTTGTAAAACCCTCAACTGTCTGACAGCCAGCAGGGCATGGAGGCCACAGTTACCCTCAGCCAATACAGGACTGGAGTTCAGTTCCCTGTGTGTTTCCATGGTAATTGTGATAACAGCTTGTATTTATAGACCTTGTATCTCCAAGGAGCTCAAAGCACTTTACAGACACATTATCTCTCTTTTATAGGAGTGAGAGAGGGAAGAGAGGGAGGGAGAGAACACAAGATAGGAAGAAGGAAGGACAGAGGACATGTTGTACTCCTCTGCACATCTCACAGATGGCACGGAGTGGGGAAGTCAGTGACCCAAGGTGACATGGTAGGCCAGTAACAGATGGTAGACTGAGTGGAACACTCAGCTCATATATCGAACTCCTGGAACTCTTGCTGTTGGCCTTGGGCAGATGTCAGGTCTGAGCAGTTGTTTCCTGGTCATCTTGCTCTGTTCAGTGTCATGTGGGTGACTCGATTCAGAGACATCAAAGGCAGTGTGGCTTTATTATTGCTTATGGAAAACAGAAAGAAATAGGAGATTTGGGGATAATAGCTACAGTCCTTATAGCCAGATAGCTACGAGGGCCTAGATATCCTGATAACCTCAGACAAAAAGTTGTGGACACACATGGCATGTGGGGTAGAAATGGCTCTTCAAATGAAGTCCTGTGAGCCCACAGTACCTGGGTGCATGGGGGCTGCTTGGGTGCTCCTGCCCAAGATGCTTGCCTGACCTGTTAGGTAAGTGTGGGCCTAGGGCTATGAAGGCTACAGCCTACAAATGGAGAGCAATCTACTCTTCCTCAGATACGACATTCTGCATGAGAAAGGACTGTGTCCTCTGGAAGAAACCCCAGCTCTCGGCTCTCCGGTGGGTTGGAATGGCTCTCAGGAACCTCAGACCTGGAAGCAGAGTGTCCTCACCCTGCTTTCACCAGACTTTCCCAGCCCAGGTCCCCACCCTCTTCCCTTGGAAGGCCTTCTGTTTCTGCTGTTGCCACTTCCTCACTCCCCATTTAGCTTTGGGAAAATAGGAACTGTTTTCTTTTTCTTTTATTTTTTTAATAGAGAAAATTTATTTTATATTTTTTACTTTTTAACTTACATATTTTATTTTATTTTTAAAATAATTTTATTGGAAAACAAATAGCAATAAGTCAGTTTCAAAACCGATCAGTAGGACGGTTTCAATAATTAATACATTGCATATTGTTGTCTTCTTTGTGGTTATTCATAGTACAAGATGCAGACATGATATCCTCTCCACAAACACTATTAGAACAAATTTTTCTATTCATTGAATTAAGAGAAAGTAGCTGTGTATCTATCCTAAGTATTTTGAATATACAAATACAAAATGGTCCTTCATTTGTATCATCTTTTTTGTTTAGTTTTGTCAGAGAAGGGTATTCTGTTATCATTTAAATATTGTAGGTGCGTGAATTCTGCAAAATTATCCTGTTTTCTTTTTAAAGAGTCACTGACTAGGTGTGTTGGCACATGCCTGTAATCCCAGCACTGGGGGTAGTTGGGGGAATAGAGGACGAGCAGGGGAAGTGAAGTAAACTGCGCCCAGACTGGGCAACTTAGGGACTTTACATGACCTTGTCTCAAAATAAAAAACAAAAAAGTGTTGGAGAGGTAGCTCAGCACAAAGGCCCTGGGTTCAGTCTTTAGGACTGAAGAAGAAAGTTGTTATCTGCAGAGAATTCTATTAATCCCTGCTGCAGTCCTCACGGGATTGCTGGGAGATAAGGTCCTTCCTCCTGAAGGTTTTAGGTTTTTCTGTCTTTCCAGACGTACCTGAACCCTCAGGCTGAAGCCAAAATGAATTTCTCCTGTCTTCCATCTGCTTAGGTATCAGAGACACTGGCTTAAGGAGCTGTTTGGACAGTCGGGTCCCAATAAACTTTAAATATTTGACTTACAGATAGGCTTTCCGCTCCCAAAGCAAAAAGAAACAATGTGAAGGACACTCTGAAGAAGGTACCTTCTGGTTCCTGCACCTGATTAAGAATGTGACTACATCATCAGCCCTAGAGGTCACCTGCCCGGGAACAGTGGGTCACCTGCGGGCCCACCTGGGGTGTTGCAGTCCAGGCGGGGCTTCCTGGAACCTGGCTGTCTCCACAAGGGGAGGTGCATTCTGGGGTTTGCCTCTCCTGCAACCTTTGGTTTCCAGTATCCTAAATGAATGACCTCCCTAGGACTATTGAGATCCTGATATACCTTTAGGTCCATTTCCTTCTGTTCTTCCTAAATGTAGGGTCCTAGGGCTCTCTTACACATTCACAGTAATGCAGCTTCACATAAGAGCTTGGGAAGCACATAACTGTTGAAGACACTTGTTTCAAAAATGTCCCTGATGGCCTCTACTATTTTCTGAATGACAGACTTCTTAATGGCCTTATCCTTGGGTACACATGCACAGTTCATACAGTGAATAGGCTGCACACCACCAACCTAGCCGGGTTTTTGTTTTTTTGTTTTTTTGTTTGTTTTTTTTTTTTTTTGCATTACTGTTGTTCCTCCTTTTTTGTCATCATCTTGGAAAGGAGAACCCAAAAGAGGCAGTATTTTCTTCTTAATGCAAAATTATTGGCAATGTTGGTTTCTTAAATTTTGGTTCAGTGACCTCAATTCTCAGGCAACCTGGTGGTGAGAAGCACAAGGCCTACCTAAGGGGAGACATTTGCCATAGCAGGGAAAAGAGGTTACATCTGAGCAAAGTTTTGGCTGAAAGATGGACTTCCTGGTGGTAGGACCAAGCTTTTTTAAATGGTGTTCAGGTCATGGGCTTTCCTTGCTAGAGAGGTTGGTCTCCTGGGTCCCTTGTCCTGTAATCCAAGGAAATGGTCCTATTCCTACTCACCACTTCCTTTACATTTCCTAATTTCCTTGGTCCTTAAGATTCATACATACATTTACAATTAACTAACTTTAACTCAATAATATTTTGAGATTTGTAAACTTTGTCTTTTAGCTAATAATAAATGAATTTGAACTTGATTGCATTTTCCTTTTTTTTTCTTTCTTTCTTTCTTTTTTTTTTTTTGAAGACAGGGTCTCACTAAGTTGCCTAGGCTGGCCCTGAACTTGCAATCCTTCTACCTCGGCTTCCTAAGTAGTGGAGATTGCAGAGGTATGCCACCATGCCCAGCTTGCATTCTTTCCTTCTTAGCACCACATCCCACGTATAGCTATTTAACATGATTCTATGTTGGATTTCACCTAACTGCAGTGAAAGGATATTGATTGAGGAGTTTAGCAAAGAGTCTAAGAAGAGTGTGAGAGTAGTGGATGTTGGTGGGCACCTGAGAGCCTCTGAAGCTATGTCAGTAGTGGCATAGCCATCTTGCTTGAGTTGGTAACTGGAAACTAGTTTCCTACTCAACAGAAACAGACCAGTATCTAGGTATAATCAATTCCATCAGAATATGAAAGAAGCCACCAGTCACAGATGCTATGAGTAGACAAAGTGATACCTTTGGAACGCGTGGAATAATGTAGACTGACACTTCCACCAGAGCACTGTGACACAATTCAGGGCAGAAATGCCCTGCTGGCCTTTTGAGCAGAACCCTCAAAGATTGCACTTGACATTGCTTGTGTGAAAAGGTCCATATTCTCAAAGACTGGTGGAGAATTTCGGGATTTAGGGTGCCAGTGGCTTCTGGTCTAGCTGCAGCTAAGAATCAAAGTCCTTACCGACTCATGGGGTTCTGTAGATTAAACCCGCCTGCACATTTCCAGTTATGTAGGAGGATTTTTGAAATATTCATCCCTAGGACCCCATCCTGGACCAAAGAAATCAGACTCTGAATTCTGAGCACATGGATCTGTGTGTTTGTGTGTGTAAGAAGTATAAATTAACATATAACAAATCTCCCCTATTTTAAGTGTATGATTTGATAAGCTGACATATGTAAACATGCATGAAATCATCTTTGGTTTCACGAATCAAGATCATAAACATGTCCATCGCTTTTTACCAAGATGGCGCCGAAGGCAAAGAAGGAAGCCCCTGCCCCTCCCAAAGCTGAAGCCAAAGCAAAAGCTTTGAAGGCCAAAAAGGCCATGCTGAAAGGCATCCACAGCCACAAAAAGAAGAAGATATGAATGTCGCCCACCTTCCGTCGTCACAAATGCTGCGGCTCCGGAGGCAGCCCAAATACCCTCAGAAGAGCGCCCCCAGGAGAAACAAGCTAGACCACTATGCCATCATCAAGTTCCCCCTGACCACAGAGTCAGCCATGAAGAAGATTGAGGACAACAACACACTTGTGTTCATTGTGGATGTCAAAGCCAATAAGCACCAAATCAAACAAGCTGTAAAGAAGCTCTATGACATCAATGTTGCCAAGGTCAATATCCTAATCAGGCCTGATGGAAAGAAGAAGGCATATGTTTGACTGCTCCTGATTATGATGCATTGGATGTTGCCAACAAAATTGGAATCATCTAAACTGAGTCCAGCCTCCTAACTCTAAATATATACTTGTTTTCTCAGTAAAAATAAAATAAAATAAAATAAACATGTCTATCATTGCCCACCCCCTGTTGCGTGAACCTCTATGTCATTCTTCCCTCTATCTCTCAAGCAACCAGTGATCTGGTTTCGGTTTCATAGGTTAGCTTGTGTTTTCTACAATTTTATATAAACATAATCATGCAGTGTGTACTCAAATTTTTAAAATATAGCTTCTTTCACCTGGCATAGTTATTTTGAGATCCAGCCGCAGCCGTGTTGTTGTAAATAGCATGGGCATTTTTTCTTCTTCCTTTTGTTTTTCCAGACATGAAGTTTTTCCCCTACTACTGAGTTAAGAGCAACTGGCCAACCCCTATGCTCCTGGATGCCCAGGAACTCCAGATGCCCCAAATATCTTATTCATGAAGACTCTGAGCAGCTCTAAATCCTGGCTCAGCATGAACCTGTGGCAGCTGTAGTTGACCCAGGTTTGTGCCCTCTTCCGGTTCATGGAACACAAGGAGTAGCTTATGTGGGGCCTCAGTATTTCCTTTCGCCAAGATCTCCAACTTGCACCTTTCAACTGGTGATCCCAGTGGCCAAGAGCTGCTGCCTTGCACTTTGCTTTTCCTCTTCTGGGCTCAGCCTACAGCCATCTTCTACCCCCGGAGTCAGCAAAGCTGGCACACATCAGGCTCTCAGCCCCCTGTTGTTCACTTGCCAAAAACATTCTTGCAACTGGAATTCATTGTGGAATATGTTTCACAAGTGGAATTGCTTGGAAGAGTATTTTAATTTTCCTGATCAAAGTATGGTGGGCTGTTCTGAGAGTTTACAACATGTAAGAGATGGCAATCCCAACAGATGAATCTCATCCCTGGCTTCATCCCCTTAATTGGGACATCTTTAAACCTAGTAAAG
This sequence comes from Octodon degus, assembly GCF_000260255.1. Classification (NCBI taxonomy): domain Eukaryota; kingdom Metazoa; phylum Chordata; class Mammalia; order Rodentia; family Octodontidae; genus Octodon; species Octodon degus. The sequence goes on along the minus strand of NW_004524826.1, from coordinate 2,708,030 downwards.
ACTCCAAACATAGTAATATTCAAAGTGCACAGACATATTTAAGCTCTTGGCTCAGGTAATGTTTTATTTCCCCCGAGGCCTTTGACTAGTGTAGTCAGATTTTATAAGAGAATATATTAAATACAGGACATATAATTTATAGGATTACTTTACAGTATTCACCCAAACAGTCAAACACAGAAGAGAGAAATGATCTGTCCATATACTAGAGACTCAAAGAATCCAGTAGAGGGCCTGAATCCCATGGCAATGTCCTGCATGAGTCCAGCGAAAGACCTAGAGCCTATGCCAGTGTCCTTCATAAGTCCAGTTGGAGGCTCAGAGCTCACAACAATGTCTCATGCAGGTCTGTATCAAGGATCTGCCCTGGGGAGGCCCAAAGTTCAGTGGTGGAAACTAGACCATCTACCAGTTGGATGAAGGACCTGTGCCACCAGAGTGAGGGGTCTGCACTGGTGCCAGGAAGTGGAGCTCAAGATAGGGACCAGCACTCCCCTGAAGAGAACCACAGTCATCCCAGTGACAGTGAGGACCCGAGCTCCTCTGATGGTGAGAGCAGCAGGGTTCATATCAGGAAAGCCAGCATGACCAGCTTCTCCAGGAGAATTAACAGCACATCATTTTCCCTCTAGTTCTCCTTTCATGCTGCTGGCAACAATCTCCAGGTGGGTTTCCACATCTAGCACTACGCTGATTCAGTTAAGCCGGGCGTTGCAAGTTGCCCATTAGTTAATCCACCACAAGTGAAGTTAGGAAAATGTCCAGATCTTGATTCTTTATGTCATCTACTGTCTAACAGGTGTATCCTCTGCTTCTATGTGCAGCCATGTAGATGCATTTCAAAAGTTAAACTTTTAAGAAACTACTCAAATATTTAGAAGGTCAAAAGGGAGATATCTGTATCTCCAACATAATAACAAGCATTTCTGATAAGGAAGTTTCACGTGGAATTTTTAGTGAAATTTTTACCTTTAAAAGCTGAGTAAGGAGCCAGGGAGATAGCTCAGGAATCTAAGCACCTACCTGGTAAGTGCAAGGACCTGGGTTCGATACCCAGTACTGTATGTCATGCTGGCCCCATGCCAAGCTAGCCACCAAAACCAGGTGTGGTGGCACATACCTATAATCCTAGTCCTGCGAAGGCTGAGACAAGAGGATTACTACAAGTCTGAATTGCATATTGAGACCCTGTATCAAGTAAATATGTAGACAAAAATTTTTTTTTAAAAAGCTGAGTAAGAAATGTACTAATTTAACACTATCCTATCCAACATATAATATAGATATATGGATATTGTCTCTCTCATATAATTGTTCTTGTATTTGTGTTAGTAATAACAATGATCATCCTTTGGGAATGTTCATTAAATTTATAAAATAAAGATGGCTTTGTCTGGACATGGTGGTGCCTGCTGTCATCCCAGAAATTGGGAGCTGAGGCGAGAGTATTGCCATGAGTTTGATGCTGCCCTGAGCTGCATATTGAGTTCATGGCCAGCCTGCACTACAGAGGAAGACCCTGTCTCAAAAAAAAAAAAAAAAAAAAAAAAAAAAAAAAAAAAAAGGAAAGAAAAAAGGCCTTGATTATTCTTTGATAATAAATTAAATTGCAGGATATT
>NW_004524826.1:2691693-2706046 GCF_000260255.1 Octodon degus | reverse complement strand
GAATGAATGAATGAAGACTATTGGAATGAGCAAGTAAGTTGTAAGTTGTGAAGAAGAAAGAAATTCAGAAATAGTGAGATCATTGATTGATTTATTGTTACTGGACATTGATCTTTTGTTTGTTTGCTTACCTGTTTGAGATGGGTATCACTGTGTAGCCCAAGCTGGTATTGATTGAATAATGATCCTCCTGCCTCAGCTTCCCCCAAGTGCTGAATTACAGGCATAAGCCACCATGCCCAGCTGGACATTGATCTCTTTATAAATTTAAATTTTAACTTTTATATGAACTTGTTGAGGGCAAAGTACAGAATCCAAGTGTGCTGTACAAGCCTGGCGCCATGAAGTATGAATGATTCTGAGAATCAAGAGACTTGCATTCTAGTATTGCCTTAGTTTTAAAATGCTGACCTTGAGCAAAATTTGAAGACACAATGACCTGGACTTCGGTGTTTGTAAAGTGAGAATTATTCTAGTTGATCTAGTAGGTTTCAAATATTCTAGATTTTGTAGTTTCAAATTCATTCATTCAGTCATTTACTACAATGAGGCTCATAGAAAAGTAATAACTCTAATTAGTGCACGTTGCCATCAGGTAAAGGTGAGAGTTTGTCCATAGGTCACCAGCTTAAATGATAGTTTTATGGGTGCTTGTGATAGAGCTGAAATTTATGTTGTATTACCATTTTTTGTCCCCTTTAAAGCAAGTCTTCGTTTAAACATTAAACTCAGCCATTACCACATGCTCACAGAACAGAGTGTGGTCTGGTTTCATCCCTTGTCTCAGGTTGCCTGAGAAAATCATTTGTATAATTTTGTCTCTCTGAGCTTTTTGGTGAAAATAACATCATACACCTTTTCTCCACCGACTTTGACTTAAACCTGCGTAGCAGGCTGCTATTGAATAACACCCTCAGCAGAGATATTTTTCTGTTTCTCCTCAGGATGGAAGGACTTTGCTCAGAGGTAGTATCTGCTTAACTAGATGTTTACTAGAAAGTTAAACTTTCAAGCAAGATGTTTTGATAAGGACATACTAGGCAGTTGTCTTAGAGACTTTTTTTCATTTTAAACATTTATTTATTTATTTATTTATTTATTTATTTATTTATTTGATAGGGTGTGTCCTTTATTTTTTTCCATAATTTTATTGAGAAACAAATAGCAATGAGACAGTTTCAAATCAAATTGGTAGGACAGTTTCAATAATTAACACATTGCATACATTCTTCCTAGTGGTTAATTGCTGTACAAGATGCAGACATGATATCCTATTTTCAAACACTATTAGAACAAATCCCTCTATTCATTAAGAGAATGTAACTATATATCTATACTAACCACTCTAAATACACAGATACAAAATGGACATTCATCTGTATCTCCTTTTTTTGTTAAGTTCCATCGTTTAAGTGTTATAGATGTGTAAACTCAGCAAAATATTCTAAAAGAGTTCAGTAGTCCATAATAGTATTGGGTCTTCCGCTTCACTGGCAATGTCAGAAATTGTTGACCTGAGTCCCCTACAGCTCAACATAACACTATGGCTTTACTTCTTATACTTCGTTTTTATACTTTTCTGCTGGATGGTTAAGACCAAGGTAAAGCAGGACCTATGCAACTAAATATGCCTGGGAAGTAAGCTATTTTAACAATATCCTCCCTGAAAACCCTTGTTTTTTTTTTATTACCATGTATAATACATTAAAATAAAAAATATTTCCTGGGATTTCTCAAAAAATATCAAGTGCTTTCTCAGGAGAAAAGACTCTTAACCAAAAGTTTGGGTTAGGAGCCAAAATTTAGTCCCATGACCTTCAGCAGCAAGATCATGACCCTGTGTGACAGCTGAGCCCAAGCAGGACATTGGGTAGCATCAGACCACAGACTGTCTGGTGTGCAAAGCCCCATCAGCGCCAGCACCTGCCTTAGGCACACAGATCGGCTGTATTGACTTTGGCAGTGCCTCTACCTTCTCAGGCTGATAGAGTTAAGTGAAGTTGAAAATTGAATTAATAACACAACCCAGTTCCTTCTTTTTCTCCCTCCGCTTGGGTGGTGATTTGGCCTGGTTGACCATGGCAAGACCCTCTCTTCTGTGCCTATTCTCATCCTCCCCTCCCCGGTCAGGAGAGGCAGGTACTAGACAGCCTCTTCCTTCCTGCTTCCCACGCCCACAGGCCTGTGGTGTCTGTGTGAGGAAGACGAAACCTCTATTGACTCTGCAAACTGAATTCAATAGTGTTCTATCTACAGCCGTATGTGTGCTTAGTTAATCCAGTTGTGTGGGGGAAAATAGGTGGCACGGCTCTAGCTAAAGGGCAGCTGCACTGCAGGGAGCATTTCAGCATTTTCTTGTGAGCTCACAGGACCTTGGGAGCTCTCAGGTCTCCCTGTGACCTTGCACAGTGTGGGGATGACAAAGAGATGCCCAGGAGCCACAGATAGGGAAGAGTATAAATGTGCACCAGGGATGAGCCTGGGGGCCAGGACAGGGGAGGGGATGAGGATGCTGGAATCACAGGTTGTCTGATCTGAAGCAGCCCTAGAATATTTCCTGCCAGAACCTCCTCATTACAGGAAAGAGGCAAAGTGTGTGTCTGCCCAAGCACAAAAGGCCAGTTAAGGACAAAGCCAGGGCTGAGACCCATGTTTCTAGTTCAGGCATCTTTCAGGGCACCACACTGTTCCCTTTCTTCCTAGGGCTCCTGGCATTTGGTGGAAGAAAAAGGATCCTAGCCATGGCCTTCTTCCTGAAGGTCAGCAGACTTTGGGCAAGTTGCCCCTCTGTGTACCAGCTTCCTGCTGCCTGCAGAGGGACAGCAAAAGGCAATAGTTATGCTCTCAAATGATTCTTTACTTTTCTTGCTGTTTTTCTCATTGACTGAATTTTTCATTTCAAAGTGTAATTAAATTTATATAAACATTTGCACCAAGTTTTCAGAATTTCACTAGGGTCACACATTCTATGACCTCCATATACCGCTTAAGAGCCATAGCCCAACAATTCTCCTTCTGGTCCCATTATAAACTCATTTTGAAGATTATTATTATTATTTATTATTATTATTTTGTTTTTCTGGTTTTTTTTTAAAGGAAGGGCTACAGAGTCTCACTACTAGATCAAACTCATAGTGATTCTCCTGTTTACAGCCTCCTAAATGCTGGGATTACAGGCATGTGCCACCATGCCCAGTCTCAATGGCCATCTCAGTGTGCCCTGGGGATGGGGCTGATTTGGCAGGCCCAGGGATTGAACCCCTGGCTCCTGCGCCTGCTTGCAGGTGCTTTAATCTGCTGAGGTATTTGGCTGGCCCTTGAAGATTATTTTTTAAAAATTAATAACAACATATATACATAGATATTTTTAAAAGACCCTTATGATTATTTTGATAGGATAGAAAATTACCACCTTAGTCTGATCTTCCAGAAATAACTACATATTATTTTGATGTGCGTTGTAGTCAGGGTTTGCAAAGGAAACAATTAAATACAGGACACATAATTTATAGGATTATAGTAGTTAACCAAAGTCAAGTACAAAAGAGTGAGGATATCTGTCCATAAACTAAAGACCCAAACAATCCAGCTGAGGGCCTGGATCCCATGGCAATGTCCTGCATGAATCCAGCTAAAGACCTAGAGCCCATGGCCGTGCCCCCACGAGTCTAACTGGAGCTCAAGACCCCACATCAATGTCCCATGCAGGCCTGTTTCAAGGATGTGCTCTAAGAAGGCCCCACCATCAGTGGTAGAAACTAGAAAGCCTGTTTGGATGAAGTTGGATGAAGGATCTTTGCCAATGGGATGATGAACGTACCCTGGAGCCAGGAGCAACCCTCAAAGTAAAGAGCTCCCCTAAAGAGTACCACAGCCATCCTCAGTGATGAGATTATGAGCTCCTCCAACAATGAGACCAGTCGAGTTCACATCAAGAAAGGCAGCACAAGCTTCTGTAGGAGATTGAATACTGTACCATCTTCGCCTCACGAGCCAGGAAGTGATGCTCAAAGGGAGGAGCAGAGCTCCCCCAAAGTGAACCTTAGCCGTGCTCAGTGGCAGTAAGGTCCTGAGTTCCTGTGACAATGAGAACAGCCGAGTTCATATCCATCAGGCCAGCATGACAAGCTCTTCCAGGAGAACCAACAGCCCCACTATCTTCTCTTCAGTTCTCCTTTCTATGCTGTTGGCAGCAATCCTCAGGTGAGCTCTCCACATGCAACACCGTGCTGATTCAGTTCATCTGGGTGTCACAAGCTGCTCACCACTTGTCAGTCCACCACACTGTGTATCCTAAATAAGCATGCATACACCTTGGGGAAGAGCCAGAAGTCAAATGGTGCCAGATCTGGTGAATAAGACAGATGAGGACATATTGTGATGTTTTATTTGACAGAAACTGCTGTTTCAGAAGCAATCTGCAACACAGAGTGTTGTCATTGTGGAAGATGAAACTGATCGCCCATTTCTTAGGCCATTTTCTATGTGCATGATTTCCTAAACAATAAGCCCTTATAATATTCAGAGCTCACCGTAGTGCTCCTGGGTACAAACTTCTGGGTTTGCACAATGCCACCAACGTCAAAAACCATAACGTCTGTGGAGGTTGGATCTTGATGGGTGCACTTTTTCCATCTGAGGAGAGCTGGGTGATTTCCAGGGAGAACTCTGAACCTTGGCTTCAATTTTGTAACCACAGAGCCAGTCTTATCGCTTGCGATGACATTTCTTAAAAGCTGGAATCTGAAGCACAGTGAATGCACATCTCCAAAGAAATGTGTTGTTTGTGATCCATGACCTATGGTGCACTAAAACCCATCCTGTCTCAGCTGTAGCTCACATCTGACTCATCGCATTGAAAGAGATGAAACTTCTCAAGCCCTGTTCCTAAGGTGCAACACACCATGCTTCAGGCTGGAAATCCACGCTTCTGCTCAATGGCACACGGCAACAGTGTTCATTGTATTTTTTGATCACAGGTCGTAATACTATACCATTGCAAAATACTAAAAATACTGTACAATTGGGAAAAATATCAATCATGCTGCTTTCTGCATATTTCCTGCCTTTTTCTATTACTGTGAATAGCTTTCCATGTTTATAATTAATCTACAGCATTATTATAATAGGTACATATAATAATGTAATATTATAATATTCATATATATTTATTTCACTAATGTGCTACTGATAGACATTAAGATGCCTTCCACAATTATGTATTACAAACAACACTGATAGCTGGGTATGGTGGTACACTGCTGTAATCCTAGCACTTAGGAAGCTGAGACAGGAGGACTGCTGGGAGTTTTAGACCAGCCTAGGCTACGTAGTGAGTTCAAGGTCAGCCTAAACTACAAAGTGAGTTCCTGTCTCAAAACAATGACAGAAACATGAAAATTAAACAAAAACCCTCCAACACTTCAGAGTACACGTACAAAACCAAACTTCTCTGAGTGGTTTGGATTATTTTCTAATAGCAAACTTTGGAAGTGGCATTGCTTAGCCTGAAAGCATACTTAAAGATTCTTGGTACGTATCACCCAATTGCCCTGAAGAAAAGTTCCACCTAGAATCTGTGAGATTATCTTTCTCAGTGTCTTAATAGACATGTATATTGTCTTTGTATTTGATAGTTCATTGAGATATAAATGACAAATCAAAATTCTCTCATTGTAACTGAATGGTTCAATGATTTTATTATACTTTCATAGTTATCAAATGATCACTACAATCTAGTTGCAGATCATGCTTATTTCCCACAATGTTTCTCCATATTGTCTTCTGAGGTTGATTTGCTTTATTGGGACACAGTGAAGTGGTCAGATTTCAAATCTATCAGTTTCAGTGAATGCAAAGCGGGGCATGAAGAGTCTTAGTCATTCCTGGATATTCCCAGGGCCCCTCCAAAACAGTTCTCTTGACGCCAGCCCAAGGATCAACTGGACATTTTCAACTCTGGAGGTCCTAGAGTTCTACATAAAAGGAATGATACACTGCATATGTAATTTTTGGGACTAATTCATATTAGATGTATACGGACACTGCTGTTCTTTTATTGCTGAGTATTATTCTTGTGTGTGTGTGTGTGGGGGGGGGATACTGGGGATTGAACTCAGGACCTTGTGCTTGCCAGGCAAGCACTTATTCTACTGAGCTATCTCCCCAGCACTGAGTATTATTCTTTATTCCTATTGTGGGAGTAAATTCCAGTATATTTTTTCATTTGAGTCTGGTTTTCTACCTGCTTTTTCATTGGCAGAGTTTCAGTAATATGCATGATATTAATTCAGATATTAGAACACCGAATCATGGTGGCTTGAACATCTTTAGATGTGCTGGGAGCACGGGGGAAGTCAGAATCCACACTGCATATTTAGCCACTTCTTGGCTTTCTTCTTCTATTATTTAGATTTTGCCATCAGTGTGTGTGTGTGTGTGTGTGTGTGTGTGTGTGTGTGTGTGCGTGCACGCGCTCAGCAAGCTTGTGCTTGCTCTTTTTGCAAAATGCCTTCGAGCCTTTCTGGAAAGAGTCACAGAATAAACAAAACACGGTGTACAGGGAATGAAGGCCCAGCCAACCCAGGCCCTACAGCAGGAACAATCTGGTTGGGACAGGGAGCCACCCACAGGGAGGCTAAGAAGCCATTGCAAAGGTCACGGTGGTAATCACATCAGCGCCGGCAGGCCTTTTGGAGAAAAGATCGGAGCCGGGCTCTAGAGCAGCTCAGACTCAAGCAACAGATACTGCAGAACACTGAAAAAAAAAAAATAATAATAATAATAGTACTAAGACAATACAGATGGGCAAAAGGAAGAAAATAAAGGTAGGATTAAAGTAGATGAAAGAGTAAAAGGAAAACCTACAGTGGAAGGTGTTGTAAGCAAGCGCTTGGAGTAGGAGAGACACACATGGTGCGGGAGATGCGGACGTGGGTGCGGGAGACGCGGACGCAAGCCCCTCGGAGGGACAGGCGCGGAGGGAGCAAGCGGCCGCGCTGCGGAGAAGGCACACCTGTGTGTGCAGGGCTGTGGGGCTGGAGCGGCCGCGGAGGGCAGTGGGGACCCCGGGAATCCCTGAGCACGGCGCAGTAAGATGAAAAGCCTCGTGTCAGCAGAGGGAAGTGACACCTTGCCAGCTTTCTGGGGTCTAGGAGAGACTGAAGTCAGTGCGGTGGACTCTGCGACAATTGTGAAGTCTGCTCCCTTCTTCTCCCATCACTGCTCTTCTGTGAGGCCGGAGAATGTTATCACTTTTTTGCCAAATTAAGTTTTTCATATTTCTCTCTTCGCATTAAGTGCTTGTGTTCCACTACCACAATTTTCTTCATGGTGTTACTGGCTTTAAGGAATAACACAAAGTTCAAACCTAAAAGGGTAAACTAAGCTCGTTATTTTCAGTGTGGAAGTGTGTTTTGCTGTGTGAGTGTCTTAACTAAGGCGCTCTGCTGAGACTAGCACCCGAGTCTCTATAATACAGTTTGTCTTTCTTTTCTCCCCCCCCCCCTTTCCTTCTTATTTTTTTGAGACAGGGTCTTGCTGTATAGCTCATTCTGGTCTTGAAATCACTATGTGCTGCAGGCTGGCCTCAAACTCATATGATCCTTCTGCCTCAGCCTCCTGAGTGCAAGGACTATAGGCATCTGTCACCATACCCTGCTAGCTCAGTATTTCTGAGTTACAAAAGACTGTTGTGGACATTATCTTGAGTGATTCCAAAGCTTAATGAGATAGTTAAGATTTTTTTTTTTTTTTTTGGGGGGGGACCGGGGATTGGACTCAGGCCCTTGTGCTTGCCAGGGAAGCACTTATTCCACTGAGCTATCTCCCCAGCCCCATGAGATAGTTAAGAAAGGTGACATTACACAGGTAAATAACATTGCTTAGGGTCGTAAAGATAAAAAGAGGAAGATTTAGTTTTTAAAAAATAGTTACTTGGGATAAGGGAAAGGAAAAAAGAAAGAAAAGAAGGAAGGAGAAAACAACCACATATATATGTACACAGGATAGCTAGGATGATTGTACTACTGATTTCTATTAGCTTTTTGAAGAGAGCAATTAATGCTTAATTTTTTTTTAGCGCTTAAAATTTTTATTTTGACCAATTTTACTTGCTAATATCTGGTAATCTGAGCAACTACTTTGAAGACAACAATGTGCAATTAACAACCCTGTTGGGGGATAGGGATACAGCTCAGCAACATAAGCATCTGCCTGGCAACCACAAGGTCACCAGTTCAAACCCTGTTACTGAAAAACAAAACAAAACAAAACCAAAAAAACTGTTGAATTTCTTAAAAAAAGTAGTTACATTTATCCAGATTGAACAGAAAAATACTGTTATTATAAATTAATCTAATAGGAGAATATGATTTAATTTGTAAATAGTGTATTCAAATCCAGAGAATCTGAGTGGGAGATGACCTTCCCTGAGAAACTGTTGGAAGTCTCGTCCTTGTTCTTGCTGGCCTTCTTGTTGATAGTAGGTAAAATACCACCACCACCACCACTGCTGTCTCTCTCTCCCTTACTATAAATCCCACCACAAATACGATAACACCAACCCCACTGAGCACTTACTGCATGTAGGGCAGGGCTTGCCCTACATATTTCTCATTAGCACCTTGTTTATTTGCTTCACATACCCTGAAAAGAAGGCGTTATTAGGATTATCATGACCATTTCACAAAATGAAGAAACAGGCTTAGCAGGAGATGTTGGAACCCTGGCCAGACTCCACACAGTGGAGATGTGGAGGCTTGGGGGAGCCAGGACACAGAAGAGCCCTGTTTGTTCTCGGGCTCTGAGAACAAAGGTGGCCTGAGACTTTCCTCTGGTCTGATTGCTGGGAAGACCCTGAGCACTCATCAAGAGATGGGGAGTGTCTTGGACCCTGATGAGCAACAATGCCTGAGAGGCTGGGCCGGCCAGGTAGCTCAGCTGATTAAATAGCCTGCAAACAGGTGCAGGGGTGGGGGTTGATCCCTGGCCTGCTGTGTCGGCCCCGCCCCCAGGACTCGCTGAGCAGGCAATTGAGAGTGCGAGCCTGTAATCCCAGCCCTTGGGAGGCTGTAAACAGGAGGATCACTATGAGTCCAATCTAGTAGTGAGACCCTGAACACCCTGTAGACCCTTCCCTAAAAAATAAATAAAATTTAAAAAACCCACCACCACCACCACCAAACAAACAAACAAACAACAACAACAACAACAAAAACAAATTAAAAAAAAACAATGCCTGAGGGGCTTGGCTACCTCCCAGTCCTCGGGAGAGAGGTCGTGTTTCACTCATGCTGTTCCTTTTTTTTTTTTTTGTCCCTTTCTCTTTGCCAGTATAACTCAGTGCCAATAAAAGATCATTGGCTCTTCAAAGTGGTGCCAAGAAAGTTACTCTAGGACAACATCCACAATGACAAAACTCTGTGCCTGGCAGCTGAGGTCTGAAAATCTTCAAGTACAATTCCAGAGCCAGGTGATGATTCCCAAAGTGATTTCCTGTGCTGGGTAAAAGTCTGAGGAACAGAATACTCAGCCTTTCCCCAAGGGTTCAAACCAAGCCTGACCTGGAAGTTGTTAGTTTTGACCTTACCTTAGTATGGCAAGGAGATACAAAAGAGTCTCCTGAGTTCTGCTGAATATTGAAAATGTGAGAGGGAGTAGAAAATTAATTAAATGTTCTGGGTTAAGGGTCGGATTTATTGACTGAAGTCTAAATGACCGAATAACCCTTTGCCTTGGCTTCCTCACTGTAAGGTGAGCACAAGACCATTAAGGGCCTGCTTTGTGGGACGATTCTAAGGATTGTGAAATTATTATGTTTAGTAACGTGGCTGCTGAGTTCCCAGTCAAGAGTAAATACACACAAAACTTCAACAGGAACCAATCTTGTTTAGTATAAACAGTTGATTACTAGGGAGGAGTCACTGATCCATGAAGTAGAAAGATACATTTTTCTCTTATGAGGTAAACATTAAAAACCACCTTCTAATGGTAATAGATGTATTGGTGAGATTATGTGTGATTGTCACCACTATTTCCAAGTGAAGGTGGAAAATCAAGTCATTTGTTCAAGGTCAGGTAGGAAAATCTTTAACTCATGTTTTTCTGAAATTAATGTTTCCACTGGATAGAGTAATGACTCGGGTCCCTGTTTTCAAGTCAAATGAGTTTGGATATTTCCATGAACTAACACTTCAGTATGTCTTCCCTCTGTGCTAAGCTGCTTTACTGGCATCAGGAAGCCAAACCTACAAAGGTAGAATAGTCAAACACGTAGAGAGGCTGGGCTGGGGTCTGTCCATGGATGTAGTACACACAGCAGGGCAAGCTGGACCACAACTAGTGGGGAATCCAGAGCAGATGGTAGTAAGGGCAGCAGTTGGTGGGGACTGGCAAGCCTGGGCTTTGTCATACAAGATGCATCAAAAGCCCTGATCCAGCTCATGTTAGTAATATTTAGAGGTGAACCCAATCTTGCTATTTTCCTGGAAAAGATGAAATCTTGATTTTTTTTTTTTTTTTTTTGTGAAATTGCACTTTAAGATATTTTTGAATTAAACCTTTTATTTTGGAGACATTTATAGATTCATGTGTAGCACTGACACATGAATCTATTATAACAAATAATGCAGAGAGGCTCCTTCTACCCTTTGTCCAGTTTTACCCAGTGGTAATTATAGTATGATTTAGAATAATCAAATGTATTTGGTCTTTATCCCATTTCCTGATATAGCCCCTGAAACCCTTGAACTCTTGAAGTAATATAGTATTATGGACAGCTAAGTTAGGTTGAAATATTATAGGCAGTCAGACAGGGGTAGGCCCTTAAAGGAGTCAGTGCTGCAGAGGAGAACCCATCAAAATTGTATAAACTATTATCTTGTTGGGGTAGGCCATCCTTTCTTACCAATAAGACAAAAACTATAGATTATCAACCAAGGTTTGTGATGGCATTCTTATGTCCTTGCTACTACTGGATCAATATTAGCTAAGCAGCTACCTTTGTATTCTTATTGGTTGATTGTAGTTTCGACCTATGTTGTACCACATCATAATTTTGCTCTATAAAACTTTCTCAGAGAAGTGGGCTCATTGGCAACCCATTTGGGTCCCTCCTTTCAGAACCTATTCAGGAGCTATTCCTGTTGCCCAGTAAATTTTCCTACTCTTAACCTCTGTTTCCCATTTGACTTTGGGGAGCACGAAAGCAGCATATCTGACATCGAGCACCCTGTGAGTCACATATTTTTCTTCTATATTAATAGTGTGAAATAATGCTATAGTTTATTTAGTTGCTTATGAATCAGGAAGTCAGCTAGGGAAAGGGCCTGAGAGCTGAGTGATCAACCATATTGATAAAAACAGATAGAGATCTGGGTGTGTTGGTACATGCCTATAATTACTGAACCCAGAAGACTGAGACAGGAGGATTTCCTGAAGTTTCAGTCCAGCCTGGACTACATAGTGAGTTCAAATCCAGCCTGAATCACATACCAAGACCCTGCCTAAAAAAAAAAAGATAAAAAAAAATCAAAAACCAAAACAAAACAAAAACTAACAAAAATGACAACAAAATCCAGACACTGAGACAGGATTTTGAACCAACATTGAATTTCCTTAGGTAACATGGAATGCAGCCTCTTCCCTACTAAGCTTTGGAATTTCCAGGAATTTAAGTACAACATAATCAGTTCAGTATAACCAGTTTTTCTTTAAAATGTTAATTTCCTTTAAATCCTACATGCTGAATAATTAGGTGAGAAAGGCTGAATTTCAACTGATCATTGTAAGTATACAGTCACCTATGCTAGGTAACCACTACACAAATGAGCCATTGCTGTGTCCCAGTCATCCATAATAGTTTTGGAATGAGGGGCCATGTGGAATTTTCACTTTTTCAGATTCCTTGCCTGGAGAAACAAGAAACTTTTTTCCCTCTTATTTCCATTTAAAACTCTCCTAACTTTCTCTTTTTGGTTCTTGACTTCATTTTTTGACATTGTGAGACACTAGCTTTGTCTGTAAGTTTCAAAAATGTGTTTATTTTGTAGGTTTTTTTAAAAAAAATGTTTTATTTATTTGGTACAGCATCTCATTATGCAGCTTGGACCCGTAGTGATCCTCCTATTTCAGCCTCCCAAGTGCTGGGATTACAAGCATGTGCCAACACGCCTGGTTTCTGGGCTAGCATGGCTCTGGGTCCAACATGGCATATTGTAGTGGGGATCAAACTGGGGTCCTTGCACTTGCCAGGCAGGTGCTTAGACTGCCAAGCTATCTCCCTAGTCCTATTTTTTTAGAGACCAGTTATTACTATGTAATCCAGGCTGGGCTTGCACTCACTATGTAGCCCAGGTTGGCTTCAACTTTGAACTTGAACTCATGGTGATCCTCTTGTCCTAGGCTCTTTGGTGCTTGAATTATAATTGCCTGCCATAATATCTGCCTAGTAGTGTCTTTTGAAACAGTGAGATTATTTCCACATCAGACCAAAATTGGAAAAAAGTTGATTAATAAAGCTGGCAATGGAACCCTTCTCGAATTATAGATCTTAAATGTCTGGCATCCATACACATTTCCTCCACTCCTTACAGATCAGAAACACTTCTGGCCTCATTCTTTGTTTAGTCTCTGTTTAAATACCTTCTTTGTTTCCATGGCAACCATGATGGAATGCTGTAGGTGTTGACTCAAGAAGTCATGGGATTCTTCTTTGTAATTAGTCTTGTTTTCCTCTTATCTCTTTTATGCTGCTTACAACATCTTAACAAATGTGAAGAAGGATTAAAGGAGTGACATCTTAAGGGTGGGTTAAAGGCTAAACTAGAACTTCTTTTGCTAAGATAAAATTAACCCAATTGAGAGCCGCCATCTCCTACATCATTAGGTGTCCTAATGTGAGGATTGATCAATGGGCTTCCTAGACACCTTCAGGGTAGCGCTGGTTGTTAAAGGAAATAACCACCCAGATTAGACGGTAAGAACAGTCAATCCCTAGCCCAACTTCCTGTGCAGAAAGGTGGGAAGAATGTTGAGTTGAGTCTTAGTGGCCAGTAATTTAATTAATCATGGCTTTATAATGAACCTGTGAGGTAGTCAAATAGAAAAATGAGAGTTTCTGGGTTGCTGAACATCTAGAGGTGCTAGGAGGGCAGTGTGTCCAGAGAGGCAGGACCATTCACTCTCTCACATCATACCTTGCTTCTGCATCTCTTTCCTGTGGCAGTTCCTGTATTGTATTCTTTTATGATAAATAGGATTTTTTTTTTTTTTAAGTACTGGGGGTTAAATCTTTTCACAGAACTATAACCTCAGTCATATTTGATTCTTCTGCTTTGAGACAGGGTCTTGCTAAGTCAATAAATGGCACGTGCTGGTCTCAAACTTGCCATCTTCCTGCCTCAGCACCCCAAAGCTTACAAATTACAGGTGTGTACCACTGTCCCCAGCAAATGTCACAAAATATTTCCCTGAGTTTTGTTCTAGCAACAATGGAGCCCAGAAGCTTATGGTACTCTGTCCTCAGAAGCACAGGGGAACAACCCAGTATTAGAGATTAATGTCTCAAGTAGCACAGTCTTGTGGGATAGAGCCTTTAGCCAATGGGATAGGACCATTACCACGTGGAATCTGCTACTAACTCCAGGTTGACAAAGGCTGTGAAACAATGGGAATGATTACTTGTGTGTGTGTGGATGGTTGACTATGGTCCTGAGGTGCGGTGAGAAGTAGACAGGATTGATGGATAACTTTGGAGTTTGGGAATCCATGGGATATGGCTTAGGAGGCAAATACTTTGAGACACAGGCCATTCAAGCTCTCTAGAGAAAGTACCTCTGGCTTCTGTGAAACCCAGTGAATACCTGACGCTGGCCTGGTGGTACATACCTGTAACACCAGCTACTCAGGAAGCTGAGGCAGGAGGACTGAAAGCTTGAGGGCAGCCTAGGATATAGTAGTGAGACTTTGTCTCAAAATAAATACTTAAAGAAAAGTGAGTCTAGTGTTGTAGATCAGTGGTAAAGTTCTTGCCTAATATTTGTGAAGGGCTGGGTTCAACCCCAACACTATAAAAACAGAAACAAACAAATAAAAAAACCCACTTAGTATCTGAAAACTGTGCTTGAATTTGAAAGAAGTACTTCTTTGGAATTTTTTTTTTCTTAATATTTCTTTAGCCTTTTATCCAGAGGCTGCTATTAATATTTTTGTGTGTCTCTATTTTTTTAAAAAAATATATTCATCCACTTATATAAATAAAATTATGGTCACTTCTTTTGTATACTTTTAACTATTTTAACTGCTTTCCCCCAATTAAAATTAACTGCTTTTAATTTTATTTATTTATTTATTT
>NW_004524826.1:2675223-2686348 GCF_000260255.1 Octodon degus | reverse complement strand
TCTCAGTAGACTAGCCAAAATCAACAGAACAATCATCCAACCTATCCTGTATGTATAGATAAATATATCTTTTTCCCTTCCTTCTTTTTTTTTTTTTTTTCATTGTCCTTTTCCTCATGCTAGCTTTTCCTTCCCTTGGAACAGATTGTTTCCCTTTCACTGTAGTCTTATAGGCACTATTTTTTTTTTTTTTTTTTTTTTTTTTTTGAGTTCTGGGTATTTAACTTGGGTTTTCACAGTGAGCTATATCTCCAGTTCAGTTTTTATTTTTTATTTTGAGACTAGAAACTGCCTTGTAATCCTCCTGCCTCAGCTTCCCAGAACACTATGATTACAGGTGTGTACCACCCATCTGGTATATATTAGTATTTTAAAAGTCTTTTGAATTTGAAGGCAAACAGGTATCTTATTTAGTTAACATTTATTATATCACCAGTGACATTAATCATCTTTCTCTCTTTTTTGCTTTGTTATTTTTCTGGCAATAGCTTATTGTTATACATTTTTTTCTATTGTAGTTTTCTTCATTGTTAGATGTGTTAGGGGACATTTTTATTTTATCACTGCCTTTTAATATTGTACGAGTTGATAATTGATGCAGCGGTTTACAGATTCAAATCTACTACAGCATTCTCTTCTTTGGAGTGCTATCAAGCTTCTGGGCCTAGAGGGTCCTTTCCTACCAGTCTACTTATCTATTCCTGCCCATCAAGTAGCCTTAAATATCAATGACTTAAAACAACAGTCATTTTATTATATAATTTTTGTAGGTCAGGGATTTGGACAGGGCCCACCCCTATGGTGATAGTTCTACCCACTTGACGTTGGTCAATGAAATCAGTCAGTGTCAATCAGCATGCACATTGGCTGGTTTGAAGAATCCAAGATGGCGTTGCATACGTGTGTGGGGACTTGGTGGGATGACTGGAAAGCTGGCTTATCAGAGACTGCCTACTGAGGACCTGCATATGGACCATCCTGTGTGGCAGCCCTGGGATAGTTAGAAATCGTGGCAGCTCAGGGGTTCAAAAGTGAGCATTCCAGAAAACAGTATAAGAGTCATAAAGTCCTTTAGAACATAGATAGGCTTAGATGCCAACTCCTCTGCTAGTCAAAGCAGCCCCAAGCCTGCCCACACTCAAGAGGAGTTAAGGGTGTGTCATAAAATGTGCAGGTAGGTTGCTGCAGGATAGGTCACCTGCACACTTTGTTTATGTCTCTCCTCTCTTCTGCTTCCTTCCTTCCTTCTGCCTGCCTCTTCTTCCTGCTTTATCTACCCCTCTCCTTTCTTTCTATTTCTTCTTCTCCCTCTTGATAAGCATTATATCCTTACTCCAACTAGAAAATAGTTTACACAGATGTATAAGGATCCAATTTGAATTTTTCACCTAGTAGGTGATTTCATTATAGCTTTTACGTGAATAAACATCACTTTGTTGATAGTTGTAAACCTTTATCGATTGTAGCGCCTGTGTGATATTAGTAATGGACCCAAGAAACTTTATGTCTCTCCAAAGTCCTCTAACATCTAAGGTGAAAGTGGAATGAATTCCCTAGTTAAGTTCTGCTTTTAGTGTGAGAAGCTGCTGGCCACAGGCTGAGGCTGGACCTCAGGGGCTTGCAGTCTGGATGGTCTTGGGGCTGGAGGGGCTCTGTGACATGGACTCGTACTTCTCAACTCACTTCTTAAAATAGTAGGCTCTCCCCGGCACCAGATGGATGTGATTTCAGCTGTTATCTTGGGACACATCTGAGGTTTTATGGTAGTGTTTCTAAGATCCTAGGAAAGATTGCTTCTGAGATGCAGTAAGTGGGCTGTTTTTAATAGGCAACACATTAACTCAGTGTTACTAACGTACTTAGCCAGAACAGGAGGTAAACTCCAGGGCCCACAGTCTCCAACACTGTCTCAGGATCACCTCTACACCTGGCTCAGGCAACTTTCCTCCAACCCCAAAAGACCTTTGTCCTGGCCTCTAGCTTTGCACTTACAGTTTTACTTCTAAATCCAAGAAGTGTGTGGCAAACCCTTGAAATTCTGCTGTCTCCTGCTTGGCCACCTGTTTTTGTCTTTTCTTTTTTCTTTCTTTCTTTTTTTTTTTTTTTTTTTTTTTTTTTTTGTGGTAACAGGGATCAAACTCAGCACCTTACACTCTCCAGGCAGCTGCTTATGCCACTGAGCTATCTCATTGACTTGGCCACCTGTTTTCTTCTTGTGGTATTTTTCAGACTCGTAGTGATCCAACTGTTTATAGCTTCCCATGAGCTGGGATTACATGCGCACGCCACCACACCCAGTCTCAATTGCTATCTCAGCTCACCCTGGGGGCAGGGCCGACATGGCAGACCAGGGGATCGAACCCTCCAGCTCCTGTGCCTGCTTGCAGGTGCATTAATCCAGTGAGCTATTTGGCTTGCTCTGGCTACCTGCTTTATTAACAGAGGCTAATACTGTTGTTGCTGACCTCCTTGTACAACTGATATTTTTCTAGCTTTACTACATTATCTTTACTACATTAACTCTGCCCACCAGTTGGTGAGGCAGGTACTGTTGTCTCATTGTGGAGGTGAGGGGATGGTGGCTTAGACAGATTAGATGATGTGTTCTAGTCATGATGTTAGTAAGTGAAGGAGCAGAAATTCTCACCTTGGTAGATTCTTGATTTTCAAGCTTCAAGTAATCCTTTCTTCCTTCTCCCTTCATAATCCTCAGGTCCCAGCTGTGGACAGGCATGACCCCTTCTCCTCTCTGAATAATGGAGACACAGGGAGGAACACTTGTGTGAGGTCACACAGCCCTGTCTGGCAGGATCCATGTTTGGAATGCAGCCCTGCCACAGGTTGACTTAGCTGTTATTCCTTGTGCTTGCAGCCAGTGCTTGCTGGCTAGTAGGAGCCTCTCTCATGTAGTGGACCCCAGAGGAGCCCCGCTGTCGCTGTCACAGACCTTGAAAATGCCTGCCTATGTTCTTATGTGAGTCTCCCGTGTACACTCACTGCGCAGGTCCATAACTCCAGGCTTATTTTTCAGACAAAGCAGCTGCTGTGGCCTGGGCCAGAACTCACCTCGGTCATCTCTGGAGAGAAGCACGATTGGAGGAGGCAGAGATTTCATAATGTGAAGCCTGCCTAGAGCTCATTGCTGAGGAATCTAGCGTCGGTTTGCACTCATCTTGGGTGGAGGGAGGGCCAGCTGCCATGCAGAGGAAGAGCAGAGTGGAGGGGACTTCCCAGGGAGTGAAGAAATCAGAGGCAGCACCCTGCGTTCATCTGCTTAGGCTGCAGACGAGTGCCATAAGAAAATTCCACAGACTGGGTGGTTGCAACAGCAAACCTGCACTATCTCCCAGTACTGAAGCCTTCAAGGCCCACAGAAAGGTGTTGAGGGTCCTGGTTTCTCCTGAGAACTCTCCCTTGGCTGGCTGGCAGCTGGATACCTCCTTGCTGGGTCCCCACATGGTCATTCTTTTTTTTTTTGGCAGAACTGGGGATTGAACTCAGGCCCTTGTGCTTGCCAGGGAAGCGTTTATTCCACTGAGCCGTCTCCCCGGCCCCTACACATGGTCATTCTTTGTACAGAGGTAGCCTCAGTGTATCTTTTAATTTTTTTTTAAAATTTTCTCAAGAGAGTATAAATTAGAATTAAAACGGAAAAAATTACAAGTGATACAGATTTTCACTTAACAAAGTAGTAGGAATTTCACAGTATTTGTTGTAATACATAGTGTTGTCTTCCAACCAGTTATTCATATTACTAGATAAATACATGTACATTTTTTAACAGAATAAAAAAACAGTAAAAAAAATAGAAATGATACAGAATTTCACTAAACAAACTAATAGGAATTCAACAATGGTTGTGATATTGCATAATGTTGCCTTCACGTTAGTTTTTTATATTGCCAGATAGCAGCGTTCAAAATTGGTCAGAAAAGTTTTAAGAAATTAAAAAGGTGACGGGAAAACAAATTGAGCATTAACTGCTCCTTTCAATTTTCGTATGCAAATCTCTTGTAATGACACTAGTCAGGATGAATTAGAGTCTACTCTGACCATAACAGCCTCACATCTCTGTGACTCTTTCTAACTTTATTTTTTATTACTATATATTTGTTTTACATATGGGTCACATTCATCATAGGGAATTTGTATTTGTATACAAGTATCTTAATTCTTTTCCCCTTCCTCTTCCCTCCCTTTAACCCTTCTTCCCCTTCCCATTTACAAAAGCTTTGTTTCTATTTTTCATTCATTCTCTTATTTTCCTTTTCCCTTCCTTCCCTCCCCCTTTCCTGCCCCTGGTTCCCCTTCCCATTAGAACATGTTCTTCCTGCTTCTCAAAACCTGTGCTCTGTAATGGTCCTTCTTTACCCTTTGAGGGTAAATATTTAAACTTACATGTCCAATTTGTTTTACTTAAGATTATGGTCTCAAGGTGTATCTATTTTCTTACAAATGACTGATGTTTGTCCTTCTTTATGGCACAGTAATACTCCACTGCATATAAATACATTTTATTTATCCATTCATCTTTTGATATGCATGGGGCTGTTTCCAAGATTTAGCTATTGAACTGCATGAATCACTGTAGTATGATGTCTTAACTCATCGGTGAAGGTGCCCAGAAGGGAAATAGTTTGGTGTCTTATTTTTCTCATTGCTGAGAAAAAAATACCTGACACCCAAAGTTAAGGGAGGAAAGGCTTATTTAGTTCACAGTTTGTAGAGCTTTGAGTTTATAATCAGCTGGCTCTAAAGCAGGATGACAGAGCATGGGGGTGCTGCAGAGGCAAAGCAGTCCTGGGCAAGCAGAGAGCAACAAGCAATGACTCTCTTTCTCTTACATCTTACCCTGGTTCCCAGTCCTTAGGGCAGGTAGCACTTGTGCCCAGGGTGGGGCAGATTAAATCCTAGAAGAACTGTGCCGAACCAATCAGTGGACTAATATGGTAGCCTTACTACTCCTATCACACACTGTAGATCTAACCAAGTCAAAAAATCCCCACCTACAACTGCAGGATATCTGTCTGTCTATCTATCTATCTATCTATCTATCTATCTATCTATCTATCTATCTATCTATCATCTATCTGTCTATCATCTGCCATAACACTGAGTCAGATGGAATCTTTAGTTGTAGTTTTTTGAGGAATCTTCAGCCCGACCTCCAGTCCTACCAGTTTACACTCCCATCACCAATTGGAAACCTTCCTTTTTCCCCCCGCAGTCTCTCCAGTGCATTTGTTATTGGTTGATTTCTTGAGGATAGCCAATCTTTCTGGAGTGAGATGGGATCTCAGTGCTGTTTTAAATTTGTATTTCTCTAATATCCAATGGTGTTGGACATTTTTTCATATACTTGTTTACTATTTATGTTTCTTCATCTGAGAAATGCCTATTCATTTCAGATGCCCATTTTTGGATTGGGTCTTTGAAGTTTGGGATTCAGGTTTTGTTTTGAGCTCATTATATATTCTAGATGTTAGTCCTTTGTCTGAGGGGGAGTTGGTATATTTTTCCCCATTCTATGGGTTATCTTCACTTTGATGGTTTCTTCTGTTGTGTGAAAGCTTTTTAATTTTAATTTGATGTATCAACATATATCCAAGTTGTTTATTTTTCATAGTATTTTCTGTGCAGTTGGAGTTTGTTCATAAAGCCTTTGCCCACATCTTTATCTTCAAGAGTGTTTACCTATTCTATCATCCAACAGATTTTTTTTCTCTTTTTATATATAGATCTTTGATTCTTTTTGATTTTAGTTCAGGGTGTGGCTAGCTTCAATTTTTGGCATGTGAAAAGCCAGTTTTCCCAGCATCATTTATTAAAAAGACTATCTTTTTTTCCAGTGAAAGTGTTTGGCCTCTTTGTCAAAGATAAGGTGGTTTGAGTTGTTTCTATATCTTCTAATCCTATTCCATTGATCCTTGGGTCTGATTATTTTTAATGCCAGTGCCATGATTTTTTTTTTTATACTACAGTACTTTGTAGTATAACTTGAAATCTGGGCTTATGATGCCCTGTGCCTTGCTTTGTTGCCCAGTATTGCTTTTGCAATATATTCTATGTTTCTTCTGGTTCCATAATTCTAAGACTAGTTCTGTGAGGTATGTTATGATATTTTGATTGAAAATGCATTAAATCACATCATTGTAGCTTAATAATCTTTTTGAAAATACAGCCCAAACTGTATCAACATGTGAACATTGTGATACACAATTCAGTCCAAGACACCCTCTCTGGACCCTTTGGACAACATTAAGAGGCATTATGCATGTTTGATTTTTGTCATATCTCAGCATGAATGACAGAAATACTGGCCAACCTATAGTTAAGTGAATGGAGAATGAGTCATGTGTGAAATAGTAACTTGATCCACAATTTTATGCTTAATATAAATGTTGAAGAAGGAAGCTGATCAAAATGTCTTCTAGATCAAACAGTTCCCTTACATATAGCTCTGCTGTTTTTCCAGAAGAAATGAGGCTTCAAGTCTTTTTTCAAAAGAACCTTTAAAAATGCACTTTTCAGTAAAGTTGTAGATTGTGTTTCTTGTCCATGAAAATATGTACCTTACTATCCAGAGAGAAGTATTGATTTATTTTGTAACTGAGATTGAAATTGAGGTACCACCATTTTGGCCTTAAGTTATCAGGAGTTAGGACACATGCAAACCTCATGACCTGAAATTACAAGAAGATTTTGTCTTTTTTTGCACTGGTAGGTTACTTTAATTTACTAGAAGATTTTTGTGGAATCTTGCTTCTGTTGCATCCCACATAGATAATGACTGTAAAGCTACCTTGAGCTAATGCTTTTGGAAAGGCTTCATGTCTTTAACCAGACTAGCTCTGAGTGAGAAAGACTCTTGTATTACAATGGTTTGACATCCCCAGGTCTAAAGTTGGAATAATTTTATTCATTTCCTACTGTGGCCACCCTTACCTGGTACAGCTACTGTCGACTGTCTACTAGGATTAACTAATGGTCAACTTGTAAAACCCAGCTGAACTGAGTCAGTGTGGTTCTGGGTGTGGGAGGCCCACCTGAGGACTGTTGCCAATAGTATAAGAGGAAGCCCAGAGAGGGAAGATGCTGTGCTGATGATTTTCCCAGAGGAACCTGTCACACTGGCTTTCCCGATATGAATTTAGTTGTTCTCATAGTCTGAGGAGCTCAGATCCTCATTACTGCTGCTGGCTGCGGCTCTCCTCTGGGACGCTCTGGTCCTAACCACGAACAGTGCTTTCTGGCCCCAGCAGACCCTGAGCCTGCTAGCACAGCTCCTTCATCCTACTGGCACAGACTTTCTAGCTTGCACCACTGACCTTTGGACTTTCCCAGCACAGATCCCTGATACAAAATTGCACAAGATCTTGTGGGGTCTAGGCCTCCAGCTGGATTCTTTGGGTCTCTGGTGTATGGACAGACCTCTCAAACTCTTCTGTATTTGATTTTTTTGGTGAATATTATAAGTTAATCCTATAAATTATATGTCCTGTATTAAATCTATTCCCTTGAAAACCCTGAATACAACAGGTGCTATCCCCTCTTTCTAACTTTGTTAAAAACCTTGAGTTCAGTTACCCTCTTCTGTAGGGGAGGTCATGTCCTTTTTCAGATATTGACCTCCATCCAGCCCACACACAGGTAAATCTTTATTGGTCTAGTTATGTTTTGGTAGCCCCCACTTAATTTTTTTTTTATTAATGGGTAGATTGTACTGATTCTGGTCAAACAGATGAGATGTCTGGTGGAGGGACACAAAATAGAAACTTTTTTTCTGCCTCTGAAGATTATTGACTGCATGTAAGACCTGACCATGACCGATCTGGAACTATAGGGAAAGTTGCACAATAGCTGAGCTGCAGCCGTGATGTGAGTGCTCATGGTTTAAGCCAGTTTTAGTTGGATCTTGTATCATTCGCTATTCAAACCATCTCACATGATCATTGTTTGGAAGGTTAGTGTTGGTTGGTCACTAACTAGGTCAAAAAGCTCTCCTCTCTCTCACGTATGAAAAGAACAAAAAGGCAGCCATGTTGGTACAGAAGTTCTGGTTGGTTTGTCCCTGAAAGAAGTTTCCCTGTTAATATTCTTCAATGACCTGGTCCTGATAGAAGAACTATTTTTTAAGGTTGAATTGGTTTGAAAAGGGAATATATCCCCAAACTAGCAAAACAGCTAGTTATCTAGTTAGCTAGTTATCTCCTATCTGATGGGAGGCAGGACTCATTGCTGGTGCCTTTCTGGACACCAAGAAGAGAGTCAAGCAGGTGCGCACTGATAGCTTTGATAGTTAAGGTAATTTCAGAGTTGGACTTTTCAAACGGCAGAGATCATTTAATGATTAAATCGAAGTGTGACTCTTTGGCCAAGCTGAGATTAAGGTGAGGACCTAGCGAGGGACGGTGAGTGTGTGGCAGTGGAAGGAGGTGGGTCAGGGCTTTGTGCCCAGCTGAAGGGTGTGTTGATAACGCATGTCAGGGTTGGAGTTTCAAGAGCGAACAGATTCATTGATTGGGTGGCGTTCATTGAGCAATCGTGTACGTCATGCGGAAGTGTTTGGGAAAGAAGCCTTGCAAGCAGCATTTAGTTCTGAGATCGAGTCCATGCTGGGGAATTCCCTTTCCCTTCCACTGTTGCCTGGCAGGCCCGGGCTTGGCACCCTGATGGTTTGGACATCTCCTCCTACTCCCGCACTGTGGTGAATGTATGTAAGCCAGCGGCTCTTACATATGTCCTCCCATGATTTCCTGGTCATAAGACTTCTGAAAAGTAGTCAGCTTCAGACTGTGAAGAGCTACTGAGCAATTGCTATGAGCCAGAAGATCTATATCTATAATTATAACTATATCTATCTATATCTATATCTATATCTATATCTATATCTATATCTTACAAAAGTAAGATATCCTGTGCTTTCAGGAAACCACAGATCAGTTCAGGCTAAATAATTTGCATGCCAGAAATCAGAGCAAACAACTAGGTAGCAAGTAACACTTGAGAGTATGAAAGAGAAGGGTTAGGGGAGTTTAATTCCATTCAACAGATGTTTGTTGAGCACTTCAGTATGTCAAGTACTGAATTAGGCCCAGAAGACATAGGAATACAGCAGCTCAATTCCTTCACTCCCAGGAGCTCACCGTGAATGCTAGTGGTGCAATACTACTCGTCATATCAGGTGACCTTTATTGAACACTAAATATTACTAAATAATTCTGTGTGGTTTCTACATAATAGCTCATTTAATAATTAACCCCATGAAGCATTCAGAGATTGAGTAACTTTCACAGGCTGACAGTGTTAATATGACAGACGGAAGATAAGTGAGGAATCTATTTATCAGCCTTACCTGGAATGGGCCTAGATGTGGAAAGCTAAGATCTGCAGGCAGAGGAGCTGTGATAGTGAAGGAATGGGTAGCCTCCCACAGATTATGTACTGTGGAAGTAAACATACTTTCCACACTCTTGGATTCCTGGTGTGATCACTCCCCAGACAGTGGTGAAATGGCTGACACTACTGAAAACAGGCATCTCAGCTGGCAGCGGTGACACATGCCTGTAAACTCTGGATGCTGAGGCAGGAGGATCACACATTTAGGGGCAGCCTGGGCAACTCAGTGAGATCATCTTTCTTTTTTTCTTTTTTCTTTTTTTTTGAGATCATCTTTCAAAGTAGAGCAGAAAGATCTAAGGAGTTGCTCAGTGGTAGAATAATTATCTAGCATACTGGTGGCCCTGGGTTCAATTGCCAGTAGCAAAACCAAACCAAAACAAAACAAACACAAGACCAAGTGAGGGAAAAGGAAACTGGTGGGGCAGTAGCTTTCTGCTGTCCAAACATACCAAACTGAGATGAAGTAAACTGAGGATATTTGGTTCCTGGACATAATGGAGTTAGAATCCTGTAGAATCAGTTTGTTCCTGGGACAAATACCTAACACCCAAAATGAAGGAAGGAAAGGTTTATTTAGCTCACAGTTAGTGGAGGCTTTAGTCCATACTCAGCTGGCTCCAAAGTGGCACAGGGAAGCACAAAGCAGCCATTCCTTGTGGTGGCAAAGAGCAGAGAGCAAAGGCAGTGGCAGCAGTTCATGTCCTAGCTAACCTTTCTCCCCTCCTTACATCATGATGCAAATGACCTGCCCCAGGGCAGGTGTGGCATCCACACCCACAACAATCAATCACAAACTCCAGAGCCGCCCCATGACTGCATGAGGCTTTGGGGGGACACCTAGACACAAACCATATCAAATCCCATGGAAAATTGTCATTGAACCAGGTAGTTAAGTGCCTCATTATGCAATCTTATTAAAGCTTTCCACAACCAATAAATGCCAGGAGGGCTGCCTGGTGTCCCTCCCACAAACCTTAGGTAGATTAGGAAGTTTGGAGAAAGCAGTTTCCGCTTGGCTTCATCTTCTGCTCCCCAGGGAATATAGCTCAGCAGCACAGCACTTGCCTGGCAAGCACAGTGTCCTGAGTTTGATTCTCAGTACCCACCCCTAAAAAAAAAACAAAGTCAATTTTAATATAACTTAATTTTAATGAATTACTTATTTACTTTGGTTTTAAAGACTGGGTCTTGTTATGTAGTTCAGGTTGGCCTCGAACTCACCTTCCAGCCCAGGCTAGTGGAAAATTTACTGAGAATCTCCTGTCTCAGCCTCCCAAGTACTGGGATTATAGGTGTGCTCCACCACACCCAACTATTCTATTTTTGTTTTTTTACTAAATTTTTTAAAATCAGTTATGTGAAGTGTGTGATATAGTTCCATCTTAAGTGTTTGATGTGATAAACAGTGGAACATCCAAACAGCAGTGCTTGGAGCCTTTGAGATGTTTAGCAGCTCTGTATCTTTCCAGAATGTGAAACAGCGTCACAGGTCTTTTTTCTTTGTCTCAATTAAATGTGTCTTCACCTGGTGGAAATATTGGGGGAAAAGGGCCTGGCCAAACAGCTCAGCGGATTAAAGTGCCTGCAAGCAGGCACAGGGGCTGGCCCTGCCCCCGGGGCGCACTGAGACAGCAGTTGAGACTGGGAGTGGTGGTGCATACCTGTAATCCCAGCTCTTGGAGGCTGTAAACAGGCGGATCACTGAGTCCAATCTAGTAGTGAG
>NW_004524826.1:2668603-2669266 GCF_000260255.1 Octodon degus | reverse complement strand
GGATGAATCCTACCTGGTCATGGTGTATGATCTTCTTGATGATTTGCTGTATTCTATTTGCTAGGATTTTATTGAGGATTGTGGCATCTATGTTCTTGAGGGAGATTGGCCTGTAGTTCTCTTTCTTAGTTGCATCTTTCCCTGCTTTTGGTATCAGCATAATACTTGCCTCCTGCAATGATTTTGGGAGGATTGCTTCCTTTTCAATTTCACTGAAGAGTTTGAGGAGTGTAGGGATTATATCTTCTATGAATTTCTTGTATAATTAAGCTCTAAATCCATCTCTACATGGACTTTTCTTTGTCAGCAGGCTCTTTGTTATATTCCGTATTTCAATGACTGTTATTGGGCTATTGATAGTGGCTATATCTTGTCGACTTAGTTGTGATAATTTGTACCTTTCTAGGAATCTGTCCATTTCTTCTATGTCTTCTATTCTGTGAGCGTAAAGATTCTCAAAGTAGCTATTGATAATCTTCTGAATTTCTACTGGGTCTGTAGTGGTTTTTATTGCTTGTATTTGAATTTTTTCCCCTCTTTTTGATGAAGTTGGCTAGGGGTTTATCACTTTTATTTAATCTTTCAAAGAACTAGCTTTTTGATTCGTTAATTCTTTGAACTGTTTTCTTCATCTCAATTGAATTAATTTCTGCTCTAATCTTT
>NW_004524826.1:2653607-2668503 GCF_000260255.1 Octodon degus | reverse complement strand
AAAAAAAAAAAAAAAAGAAAGAAAGAAATACTAGGGAAGAGGCTTTTTTTTCTTATTATCTGTTTGATTTTTTTTTTTTTTTTAAATTTGGGGAAGACATTCTTGCTGTTTAAAAATGGGTTCCAGGTTGGAATGTTCCACCTTTTGCCTCCTAACACCATTGTGAGCATAGGAAACTGGAAATCTTAACAGCTATCTTGACTCTACACGAGCAGATGTCACCAAGCCGAGAATGGCAGAGGGAGCAAAAGAAAAGAGCTGGTTCCTCAGGTCTTGTTGAGCCGCTCTTTCAAGCAACCTTGGAACTCTCCTACCTTGTAAGCTTGGTATCACGAGAGCAGGTGATCTGCCCCTGCTGTTCCAGGCACTTGAGGTTGGGCTGCTGTCATGAAAGCATGCTTACAGCTGGAGGGCTCTGCTCCTGGGCACCAAGCAAATGGGAGAAGGTAGTGAAGGCGAGGCACCATCAGGGTGCATCTGCTACCATAGCCTTATAATCAGTCTACAGGGCAGGGTGCACCCCCCCGCACCCCCTCCCCCAGGACAGCTGGCAACCCTTGAAGTGGAGAGTCAAGGAGCTGGATTTATTTGACATCATATGAATCATACATTGTGTGTGTATGTGTGTGTTTTCTGGGGCTTGAACCCAGGGGCTTGTGCATGCTAGGCAAGTAAACACTGTTGAGCTATTTTTCCATCTCTGACATCATATTGTTTTAACTTTGAAATTCATGTAAAATTTTATTCTAGTTCCTAAAAATCTTAATATAAAACCATCATTTAAAAACTTAAACCTACTGCATATTTTAAAAAGTCATTTATTTATTTATTTATTTATTTAGTACAGGGTCTCCCTACGAAGTTCAGACTGGTAGTGATCCTCCTTTCTCAGCCTCCCCAACCCTGGGACTACAGGTGTGTGCCACTACATCTGGCTTACTTACTACATATTCAACTCTTCTTACCCTGCAGACTCTCAGTTGCAAAGGAGTTGGATCAACCCCTGGCAAGGCTTGCTCCCGCACATGGCGCCAACAGCCCAAGGAGCGGTTTGCAGAAGAGATCCATGGCTAGAGCTTGCAAAGCTTGGCTATCGACCACGGGGAAGAAGTCACTTCCAGTAGAGGTAGCAACTTTTTCTCTGAGTTCTCTGGCTGGAAACACCAGGCAGGCAGTGGTGACACGGGCTGGGCACCCCTGCCTCAGATAAGGTCTGTCTCGAAGCACTCCCAGCTGCACAGTGCCTTATTTTTTTAAATAAAAAAAATTTTTTTTTATTAACTTATTTACTTGGTACAGGGTCTCATTACACAGCTTGGACTCATTGTTTCAACCTCCTCAGTCCTGGGATTACAGGTGTATGCCATGCCTGGTTTCTGGGCTGGCACAGCATGTGATACTGGGGATCGAACCCAGGTGCTTGCACTTGCCAGACAGGCTGACCAGCCCAGCGACTTCTTAAAGGTGAGAACTCTAGTGACGAACTGTGGGCCATCATTCAGCACAAGGGCACACCTCACAGCTGCTGTGCCTCCTGAAATCTGGCGAGCTATAGCTCCCATGAGATGTGAAAGAGAAGTAAGTTCCTCTTGTGTTTCCCTCACCTGCCTAGGCTGTTTTCTGGTGAGGCACACATCTCCTTTTGTACCAGCTAAGCTCAGAGATGCCAGAGGCTTTGCCTGCCTGTTTTTCTTTGCTGAATTCCCAGTAGTAGAGCTACGCCTGGCTTAAGGTTTGTGCTTCGGAAAGAGGTTTTGAGTGACTGGCTTCCAAGTGATTGACTTTGAAGGTCATGCTGCCTCAGGAGAGAGGAATGCACTTTAAGGGCAAATAGAGTTCAGACAATAAGGATGGAGAGGCACTGACGATGTCTGGGTGATGAGCACAGGAAGAGGAAGTGTCAGAGGCATCTGGAGGGTGCAGATGGAGGTGCTGTCCACTTAGTGTGGCCACAGCTGGAGTCATGTGGAGAGTACGACTCCTTGTCTTTCATGCTAGAATCTCTGAGGATCTGGTCCCAGGAATGGCAGGAAATGCTCTCTGGGCTCTGGAGAGAATTATGGTCTGTCTCCTTACTCCCTTCCCTCTAGCCTGGCCAAGAGGACTGAATTGGATGACAAGATTTTTCTGTTTGTCCAGTGATCCCTGCCTTTTTAGCCTCTATGTGTTTTCAGGATGCCCATCAGCTGATTGGGAGATGGTTTCCACAGCCTGCAGGAGAGCCCTGTGGAAGCCCCTGTATAATTTCCTGGTGGAGGTGGCTGAACTGTAAGCTCCCACGAGCTGAACTGGCACAGTGGCAGGGGAAAGGATGCTTGTCATAGGATGTCACAGCCCCTCATGCTGAGAAGGGCCTGATATGTGGCTGCTTGGTCAGGGCCTGACATCCTGGCCTCTCTACCTGGCTGGTTGGGTTGTAGCTACCACTTCCTGTGCAGTGACTTTGTTGGTGATAGTCTGGGGCTTCCCTTTCAGGATTATTTTCTTGGATTCTACTCTACCCACTCCCACAGATATCCTGCCTCTCAAAGAAGAGTAACCAAGGAAGGGAAAAATTAAGTCAAAGAACTCTCAGCGGGGATGGTCTTAACAGGGTACATGGTGGTCAGACACACAGGTCCTGGGGTCAGCTCTCCTCACTCCCTTTACTATGCCCTTACTAATTCTCAGCTCCTTGGCAGTTAACATGTGTAGCCTCTAATGCTGTCTGCCATAAAATAAGTGAATAATGCTTGAGCCTCATGAGGTTATTCTGGGAATTAAAGTAGGTGACGTATGTAGGGCGTGTCACATAGGACAGGGTATGCAGCAGCAGATCAGAAAGAGAAAACTGTCCCTTTTTTTTTTGGCAGAACCAGGGATTGAACTCAGGCCCTTGCACTTGTCAGGGAAGCACTTATTGCACTGAGCCATCTCTCTGGCCCCGAGAAAACTGTCCTTATTTTTGCTTCTCCTTTTTTGTTTTATCTTTTGCCTGAACTGATAAATACTTTCACTCTGTTGCGAGCTAGTGTAACTATGGGGAGTGAGGTTAGGAATGGTAGGAGGCAGAGATATTTTTGAATTTTTTTTAAAGTCATCTGCTATGTTTTTAAAAATCAATAATTGCTACTACTTACTGAAGACTGGGCATGTCACCTACCATCATGTTTCTAAAGCATGTCTTAACAATTTTTAGCACTTAAAAAGCATGAAAAAAATTGTCCGATTCTTTGTCTTCTAATTGGTAATCATGATTTACATCTAATGAACAGAATGAAATAGCTGCTGCCTGACCATCTGGACCAGGCTGCACTGGGGGATACCATTTCATGAGGCTCATTCTCTCTGTTTCTGTCAGTCTGTCTGTCTCTCTCCCCTGTGTCTTTTGTGTCCTGAGCCACCATATTGGATGTCTATGGGCTCTGAAGAATCTGCGCAAGAAGAGCATGTGGTTGGGGCCCTCAGGTATAGCTGAGGGTCTCTGGCTGTTTCTTTTCATCCCAAGCACCCCATGAGGCATCGAGCTTCACACCAGCTGCGCCCATGACCCTCACAGTCTTACCGGAGCCCCCAGATCAGCTGCTCTCAAATTCCTGACTCACAAAGCTCGTGAGAACTAAAAATCATTATTGCTGATTTTGAACCCCAAAATTTCGGGCTGATGTGTTCTGAGTTGGTGAATAGTGTACCCATGATCAACACCTCATTGAATAGGTGTGATTATCTTGGGTTTCTAAGTTGAGGACTAAACTTTGGAGAGTTTGAATCCAGTGCAGAGCTGGGGACACAGACTGTGTGCATCTGACTGCAGAGCCCATGCTTGTCCAGCTGTGCCACACAGTGCTGCAGGAGGTTGGAGAGCAATGGACAGGTGTGCATAATTTTTCTGTATCCACCCCACCCGTCTCGATACTTGAGGATTCAGCATGATCACTTTGCCTTTGGAAGGGCACCACCTACTCAAAGCACCCTAGATACTATTCTCTCTATAAAAAATAGTGTAGAGACACTAAACAGCATGTTTAAAGCTATATGTGAAAAGCAAATGCTTGCATTTGCATCAGTTTGTCTAATTCTAAGGCCCATAGTTGTACCTTAGAAGAGCCCAACTCTTGGGTTTGGGGTTCATAATTGTGTCCTGTGTGCAGGTTTAGTGGAATTGTGTATGGTAGGATTTTGAGGCAGCAAAGAAGGAAGGGGTTAGTTCTGCTTTGGCTGAGATCCACGAAGAGGATGAGGTTTCACAGAAGCCACAAGACCCACACTGTGAAGAAGCAGGAAGAGTGCCCAGCTGGGGAAGGGCGTCATAGGCAGGAGTCCTGCGTCAGAGCAGACAGTATGCTAGGGACGCAGTGGAGAGAGACCGGCCCAGTAGGTCATGCTAGGCTGGAGTGTGAGAATCTTACTCACTGTGAGCAAAAGCAACACTGAGGTTTTATGCAGAGAAGTTTCCTGACCAGATTCACCTTTTAGAAAGGTGGCTCTGCCAGCTTTCTCGAGTTTTGGTTAGAGCACAAAGCACATGAACATTTTTATCTGCATATTGTATTCACTCCTGAATCTCAAAACTTCTGCCATTGACAAGCAGCTGGGCCAAAGGAGGGTGGGCACTGCTGTGAGCCAAGCTCGGCCTTCGGGTTCCCCTCACTTTTGTGAGCTCCTCATGGTCCTCTCAAAATTTAGGAAATTTTGTGTTTGAGATTTTTTTAGTTAAGAGTTGTTCCAGTTGCTCTCAGGATTTTTATAATTAGATTTTTGTGTAATTTTCTCTTGAGCTCTTTCTTCAGGCTTCTATATAATTTCTGCCATCCAGACCTATGCAACAGCTTTTACTGGGATCTTTCTATTTCTACCCTTGCCATTGTACATTTTGTAGTCAAAGTGATTCTTCTAAAACAGAAGTTAGATTACATCCATTCTCTGCTGAGAACCTTGCTGTAGATTCCAGTGAGAGTCCAAGCTAAAGCCCTGAATATGGCCGGGCAGGCAGTCCGCAGTCTGACCCAGTTTCCTCTTTGGGTTTCTGCTCATGACTCTTCCTTTTGCTTCCCCCACTTGTGTGTGGTCTGTGGTGCCACCCCTCCCATCCACACAGCCTATCCCCAGATGCTTGCCCTCCTACCCTTCTCTGTTCCAAACTATCCTCCTCAGGAGGTCCCTCCTGACCATCATCCTTAACCTACAACCTGCCCCTCTTCCCCTCAAGCCTTGGCTCTCTGACTTTGTGGACACAAAAGTCCTGAGCTCTTGGTAACCTCATGCTGTGCATATTTGTGCACTGATGTATCAATTATTGATAATAAGACTCTAGAAAATTTTAAAGCTTGGAAATTCTGCTCATATTTTTCCTCTAGAAATCACTGTTTCTGTTATACAAAGAAAAACTAGGCTCAGAATGAAGATTCATGCATTAATAGCTTTTTTTTTTTTTTGGTACCGGGGATCAAACTCAGGACCTTGCATTTGCCAGGAAGGTGCTTATACTGCTGAGCTATCTCCCTGGTTCCAACAACTACCATTCTGATACCTCCTCAGTGTCAGGTAGTGGCCCATGCTTGCAGTAGAGCATGGATAGCCATTGTTCCTTTGCCTTACAGTAAAGAGCTTGTGGTGTAATTGACCCAAGGTTACAGGGCCCAGTGCACCCAGGCTGCCTGAGTCCTGCATCACTGCCCTTTTCAGTGTCACCCAGTCCCTCCACTTCACTATGCTGCTTTTCCAGATGTGGCTCAGTGAGGGAAATCCTAGGACATTGATTTCTTCTCCTGCATTTGAATGCTAATCTTTACTTGGAAAGTTCTTTACTAGTAAATAAGACATAGCTCCTCTATTAGTTGCATGTGTATGCATTTGTGTATGTGTACATGTGCAATTGTATGTGTGTGTGTGTGTGTGTGTGTGTGTGTTACATTTTGAAGGAAATGTTTTTTTTGAGCCATAAGTGACCCAAATGGTTGCAAATGGTGTTCTTTCAGTTATCTTCCACATACAGGGCAGGAATCTTGTCTAGGGTTTAACAGCTAGTTTCTCAAACTGGGGGATTTATTTATTTATTTATTTATTTATTTATTTATTTATTTATATTTTAGGGAAGGGTCTACAGGGTGTTCAGGGTTTCACTACTAGATCGGACTCCTAGTGATCCACCTGTTTACAGCCTCTCAAGAACAGGGATTACAGGTGTGCACCACCATGCCCAGTCTTAATTGCTGTCGGAGGCAGGGCCAGCCTGGCAGGCCCAGGAATTGAAACCCTAGTCCCTGTGCCTACTTGCAGGCACTTTAATCCACTGAGCTATTTAGCCGGCCCCAAACTGTTTATTTTTATTTATTTTTTAATTTTTCCAAACTAGGGTTTTAAATCATTTCTCTTGAAACAAGTACAAAAGGCTAATGAGTACATGAAAGAAAGTGCTCAATATCTCTGGCCATTAGAGAAATGCAAATCAAAACAACCCTGAGATTCTGTTCTACCTAGGAATGAATGACTCAGAAAACAACAAATGCAGATAAGGCTGCTGCACATAAAGAATCCTTCCACACTGTTGGTGGGAATGTAAGCTAGCACAACCACTGTGGAAATCAATGCAGAGTCCTCACAGAACTAAAACTATGCATTCCATTGACCCCGCCTGGATTATATAAGCGAGTTCAAGACCAACCTGAAAAGCATAGTGAGACCCTGTATAAAAAAGAAAAGAAAAGAAAAGAAAGAAAGAAAGAAAGAAAGAAAGAAAGAAAGAAAGAAAGAAAGATATATGAAGGGCACAGGCACAGGGAGGCTGACTTGGTGGAGATGGCAAGTAGATCTGTGAATGGAGGAGAGGCTGAGAGGAGAGGGGAAGGGAATGGGAGGTAAAAAGAGTCAAGGTTTGAAATGAATATGTATCACTTCTCTATGATGAATGTATTTATTATGTATTGCAAATGTATAGCAATAACAAAAAAGCTGATAAAAAAGAAAAAAAATCTTTTTCTTTCAAGACAGAAATCTGTTTTTCAGTGGTGTTTTACATCTAGCTCCAACACAAGTCAGCACAGACTGAGAACCAGTAGCCCTGCCTGAAGAGTACATAGAAGCCTACCAAGAAGCCCTCATCTTGAAAACTTAGCCACCTCATAAATATAATCTGTAAGCAAGTAGAAACAAATGAGAACCATTTGCCTGGACAAATAAATTCAATTCTGCTTTTCTTTGTTTTTTTTTTCGTGGAACTGGGGATTGAACTCAGACCCTTGCTCTTGCCAGGGAAGCGCTTATTTCACTGAGCCATCTCCCCGGCCCTTCAATTCTGCTTTTAAAAAGCTATTCTTTGTGTTTTAATTCTTCATTCTTTGTGTCTACTTCCAGCCTTTTATGTCCCCATAATTATATGAGCCCAGGTCCATGATAAACTGTATTCCTAAGAATGAAAAAAGAAATGATCTGGACATTGAACCTGATGTGTTGCACCAGCTCTGTCCAATTCACGTCAGCATTCTTCATTTGTCACTGTCAATGAACCACAGTGTCCACGCCAAAGTCTGAGTAGGGAACTTGAGACTTGTAAAGAAATCACTCCCTCCCAGTCGGCCACTTTGTGTTCTTACGCGGAATGTTCCCTCTTCAGTGCCAACCTGGGGACTTCCCTGGGGACGTTCTGTGAGGCTTTCTTCTCTCAGGTCGCTACAGCAGGAGTTCACAGTCACAAGCACAGAACTTTCCAGTATACACTCGTTTCCTGGACCAT
This sequence comes from Octodon degus, assembly GCF_000260255.1. Lineage (NCBI taxonomy): Eukaryota > Metazoa > Chordata > Mammalia > Rodentia > Octodontidae > Octodon > Octodon degus. The sequence goes on along the minus strand of NW_004524826.1, from coordinate 2,660,792 downwards.
GGTTACCCCACCCCTTCCCCTTGTCCTCGGCCTGCCTAAAGCAATTCGATTTTTCATTCCACATGCAGATCAATTGTCCTTATCTCTCAGAAGCCACTGTTAGTTGTCACTGTTAATAAAGATTTTTCTCTTCCTTGATGTTAAGTTTACAATTACACAGATGGTGCACACCTTGAACACTGTCTCTACTTCTTTTCTTTAAAGGCTAAGCCATGGCTCATTATTTGTATAGCATGATTTAGTTTGCTTCATATTGAAAGACTTATGTTGGTAATACATTGTGATGCTAGAAACAGTGTCGTTGTGAATGTCATGGTACTTTTTAACTTGGCATATTTATACTAATAGATATAAGGGGTAAGTTCCTACTATTATAGCTGTTGGCTTAAAAATCATACCAATTACATGCTTTGGATATGTGTTATTAAATCCATGAGAATGATTTCCTTTATGTCAATCAACAGACAAATGGATAAAGAAAATGTGATATTTACACACACCAGAGTACTACCCCTTCGGCAAAGTATATGTGCTGCCAAAGCAAGCAATACTTTGCCACCAAGAAGTATAAATTTGAGCAGTGCAGGCACACACAGCACACAATAAAGTTGAGCTGAGGACAGTCACTTTGTCACAGTGCTGCCGCACACCAGCCAGCTGCTGGCCCCCACCCCATGCTCTTCAGGAACTGGCTCAGGAAGTGCTTTCCATGCCTTGTGGTGGGAGCTGTGACTCCCCTTGTATATACCGAGTGAAAGCTCCAAGTTAGTTAGCAATGGGATCCAGACCCAGCACTCGGATGGGGAGCTCTGTGTCTTAGAAATTGGTATCTGTATCTCACGCTGCCCACACCTTGCTAAACCTAAGACTAGGGCACCATTTTGCCAAGGTGGTAGTTTACACTGAACTCCATATGGCACACCCTCTTCTGAGGTTCAACAGAAATAGTCTAGTTAGCAAGGAAAACTAGCCATGTTTACTTCAACAAGGTTAAAAATAACGCTCTCAATTATTTTATTTATCCAAAGCCTAATCCAGTAGGTACTGGATATTCTTGAATTCCTTGTAGAAATTCCAATAGCCACATTTGACACAAGGGCTTTATCAGTGTGCCTTTGATAAGGCACGGACCCATGTCTTTTTCAACATGTTAAAATAAGCACAAATATTTATTATTTTCTATCCTGTTTTATCATTTCTATGTAGATGTCAGTATGGAGGACTGTGGAAAGAATTGTGGAGTTTAATTTTGAAATCAAGAATGACCTGCAAAGCCCAAAGGATGTAGGAAATGTGATCTCAAACACAGATCCCTTACTTGTACTAAGGCCAGAGTGATAGATGGTGCTGACCTTATTCTCTTATTTACAAACATCAAGGCTCACAGCACCAGGCAGCAGACTGGACTTTTGTTGTGCTACTAGGATAAGTGGGGTGAGGTCATGGGTCCCATCCCTGGATTTTCAAAAGGGTCCCGTTCTGTGTGTGTGCCAAATGTCATATCCAGTCACACAGGACAGCAGTGTGGAAGGAACAAGAGCTACAACACCATATCAACTCCATGTGGGGGGATTAGAAGAAACATTTGCATTTTAAAGACACCTTACTAGCCAGGCATGTTGGCACACACCAGTGATCCTAACACTCTGGGAGGTTGAAGCAGGAGTATCACAAGTTTGGTACTATCCTTGATCTTAGCCAAAAGGCCGAGAAGTGATAGATCACAAATTTGAGCCCAGCCTGGGCAATGTAGTAACTTAGGAAGACCCTGTGTCAAAATATAAATAAATGAAAAAGGCTGGGAATATAACTCAGAGTGAAGGCTTTGGGTGAAATACTGACTGCTGCAAAAGCAAAACCAAGCTAAAATATAACAAAAATCTAAGAAAAAAAAAAAAAAACCTTACTAAGTTGCCTGAAAAATTTTAAAGAGAATCTGTTCTTTTGTCATCAAGAAAATAAGAAAAAAAATCCACTAATAGACAAAGAAATAAAAGCCATGGAATGCAAAGGATGCCCTGTGTCCTTGCAAAGGGGTAAGCAGGGCAGGTCCCTAAGACAGAGCCGGTCCCTCCCTGTGGGTTGCACAGGTCTCCTAGGGCCGTGGGCCTCAGTTGTCCTCTCATCCCGCAGGAGGTGGTGTCTGGGCTTCTGCTCCTTCTTGTGGGCTGATGGAGCCAGAAGACTGGCCCAGTGGAGGACACCAGCTCTGCTGTCGCCTGTGCTCAGCCTGCAGCTGTTGTGAAGCCAAGTGCCGCCGCAGGGCACCAGGGAAGAGCAAGATTCGAGTGGGCTGGCCTGTCCTCCGGTCATGCCTCTGCCAGAGTGGCAGGTTATTTAACCAGCCAGAGTCAGTTTCCTTATCTACAGAGAGCAGATAATCACACTACGCTTTTGTGTTTAAGTAGTAGAGATAATATTCTCGGTATTTTCCAGGTACGTGGGCCTTTCCTCACAGAGCAATAGCCGTTCATTGTACACAAAGCACAGCTCTGTGTGCTGCCCGAGTAAGGTAATCAGAGTTTTGGTTACAGAGGAACATGGGTTGTTTTCAACTCATTATACCATGTCTTTTAGGAATACCCTACTGATGACATCTCAACTTATTAATTTTTGTTGATGACAAAGTCAGGCACTGGAATTAAATGTGTCAACTATGACCCCCAATAACAGTGGTCACCTGTGGCCACTCATATTTGGTCATCATCCATGGCCTAAATTCCGCTGAGCACAGCAATCCAAAAATAGCAGGATAAAAAAATACTATAAGAGCCGGGAGAGCTCAGTGATATAAGCACCTGCCTGGCAATTGCAAGGTCCTGAGTTTGATCCCAGGTATAAAACAAAACAAAACAAAAAGTGTAATATATTAATAATATTTTGATATTATATGCATTGCATTTTATTGAAAAGATAGTTTTATTATTTAAGAATAATAACTTAGACTTCATTATATTAGGAATCTAGCTTAGGTTTGTGAAAAGTTCCATAATTCCTAATATCTGGTTTTGTAAATTTCATAAACAATGAAAATAAGAAAGACAAAAACAAAACAAGTCTTTAAGTGAGTAAAGATACAAAAAAGAATACCACCAATGTCTATAGTTTTGAGGAAACCTAAAATTTAAAAATATTATTAAAAATACAACTTCGTACCCATCAGAATTACGGCTGAGTTCTCTTCACAAACCATGAACGCAAGAGCATGGAGCAGAGTACTTCAAGTCATATCCAAAAGCTACAACTCTTGTTGCATGGGTCCTGCTTTACCTTGGTCTCAACCATCCAGCAGAAAAGTATAAAAACAAAGTGTAAGAAGTAAAGCCATGCTGTTATGTTGAGCGGTAGGGGACTCAGGTCAACAATTTCTGACATTGCCAGTCAAGTGGAAGACCCAATACTATTAAGGGCTACTGGACTCTTTTAGAATATTTTGCAGAGATTTCACATGTATAATATTCAAATAACAGAACTTAACAAAATATAAGGCTATACAGATGAATGTCCATTTTGTGTCTGTGTATTCAAAATGGTTAGGATAGATATATAGTTATATTCTCTTAATGAATAGAGGGATTTGTTCTAATGGTGTTTGTCAATAGGATATCAAGTCCGCATCTTGTACAGCAATTAACCAAGAATGTATGCAAGGTGTTAATTATTGAAACTGTCCTACCAAAAAAAAAATAGAACTTCATAATAAGATGAGAGAATAACAGTTAAATTCTGTGTATCATTTTCAAAGTAGTTATTTAGAGAACTATACAAGATATAGACAAAGAAGGTTCTTTCTTAAAAAGAAAAAACAGATAATAGCAGGAACTTTCTATTGAATGAACTAAGAGAAACTAGTAGTATGAATGAAATGACTCAACATGTATTTTAGAACCTTTTTGATACAATGTAATACATAAGTGGGGGAATTATTTAAACTTTTTACTTCCTTCTTGTCTTTTGTTGTTTTCTTTTTTCTCTTGTACTTCCTATTCATCTACCTTTTATTTTGCTCTTTATTTGTAGGTATACAGTGTTGAAAGTAACTGAGTGCTTTTTTGTATAGCAGGCCCTTTTTTTTTCTTCATATATTTAGTACACGGTTTTACTATGTAGATCAGCCTTGTGATTCTCCTGTTTTCAGCCTCCCAAATGCTGAGATTAAAGGTGCACACCACCATGCCCAGTTTCAGTTGCTGTCTCAGTGGATACAGGAGCAGGGATTGAACCCCTGTCCCTGCATCTGCCTAAGCAGGCACTTTAATTTGCTGTACAGTCTGGCCGACCCTACCAGGCACTATTCTGAACTTACGAACCAATTTAATTTAATTTTCCCAGCCAAGGTATTACTAATATCCCCTTCCCCATCTCAAAGATGGACAAACTGAGGGAGAGAAGTTAGGGAGTCAGGTCACAAGTAAGTGACAAGGGACATCTGAACCCAGGAGGCAGGGCTGCAGGGGCCACTCTTGATTGTACTAGGCCACATATGCACGCTGGTTACTTAGCCTCATTATAGACATATGACCAAATGGTCATCATTTGAATAATTTGCTTAGATTTTTGAAATCTGATCTGCTCAGTAGTAGAGAAACTATTGATCTGACCAGAACTGCCAAAGACAGTAGTTGCTTGCCAGAGCCATCCACGAGACACCCACTATTCTACTTAATATGCTATCCTGATACTTTCTGTTCTAGCTTGGGAGGATATTAAATTTACAAAATTATTGTTAAATTAGTGAATATAGCAACAGAAGGCTTTTGACTGGGATGCTTGTACTTCTTAAGTTCATTCTGTAGGTTTTATGTCTGTGTTTATGTTTTGTGAATAATTAAAAAAAATTGCCTTATACTGTTATATAAACAGTGAGTTATGTTTTTAGTTATGGTTTAGATTTATTTTATTTTATTTTATTTTTTTGTTTGTGTATTTGGTATAGGGTTTCACTACTCAGATCGGACTTGTGGTGATCCTTCTGTTTTCAGCCTCCCCAGTGCTGGGATTACAGGAGTGTACCACCATGCACATGCTCTGTTGCCAGCTCAGTGTGTCCCGGGGACAGAGACAGTGCTCCATGTGGGACTGGGGATCAAACCCTGGTCCCTGCCCTTGCCAAAGCAGGCTCTTTGTCTGCTAAGCTATCTTGCTGGCCCTGCTATGGTTTAGATTTAGAAGGTTTTAGAAAAAACCCATGTGTTAAGAAGTGGGGCTTCTGGAAGATGACTGGATCTTTGGGCACAAAACTCACTACAGGATCCATCCACTAGGGAGTTCCAAGATGGATATGGTGGTAGGAATGGCTCTTCATTGAAAGAGGTGGCTCACAGCGTTGTGACCTAGCCAGGTGCATCTCTTTCCCAGGTCTTCCCGCCCTCTGAGCTTCTGGGCTACCATACCGTACAGAGCTTCCACCAGGTTTTTTCTGCCTTGGAGCCATGTGACTATGGGCCGAGCCCAGGAGTCTACATAAATCTCTTCTCTCTGAAGCAGTAGATGTCAGGTGTTCTGTCCTAGCAATGAACAAGTGACTGAGGCAAAAATGCTGTGGAATTTTACTAACATGTTTGTTTTTTTAAATGTTTTATTTTTAATTGACAAGTAAAATTGTGTGTCATAATGTAAAATATAATGTTCTTGATAAGTATATACATTGTGCAGTGGTTAAATCAAGCTTTTGACAAGCGTGTGTGTGTGTGTGTGTGTGTGTGTGTGTGTGTTGAGAACACTTCAGATCTACTGTCAGCAATTTTCAAGCCCACAATATATTCTTATAAACTATAATTGCCATTAAGTACAATGGACCTTTTGGAATTTTTCCCCCTAACCAAAATGATATATCCTTTGATCAGCGTCTTTCCCTTTCCAAATTCTCGGCCTTTGGCCACCAACATTCCATTTTGTTCTTGTGAAGACAACAGTTACAGATTGCACACACAGAATCACATATTATTTGCTTTTCTGTGCCTGGCTTATTTCATTTAACATGAAAAATATTGTAATTTTTATTTAAAATGTTAACATTAGAAGTGTTAATCATCAGACTTGAGAAGGACACACAGTATTTAGAAAGAATGACTTAAACAATGCTTGCCCATAATTATATTCCATATGAATCCTTAATCAAATGGCTCTAACTTATTTCTCTTCCTTTTTCCTTAATGTAAGTCATCCATGCAGGATGCTCCTGAGATTATAGTGGTGATGATTCCATCAGGACTCAAGGAAGTACCTCTTGGACTCAGTGTTCTGATGCTGGGATCTTGCTGTGTACTGTACTAAAGACTACCTGCCCTGTCTTCCCTTCCCGCTGTGTCTGTGGAAGAATGTCCCTTCCCCGGGTCCTGCATCCAGGCCCTCTCTTCCCATCCCTTCTGGGATGCTGCCTCATGCCTGATGCTCTCTTCCTGGGTCCTCCTTCTCTTTTTCCCTTTGGGTTCTACTGCTTTGGCTTCACAGAGTCATCTCTGCTCAACTCAATCATTTGAGAGGAGAGACTGTGTGTTCATTAGTCTTGTGTCCCCACCCCTACCTACCGCCTTTAGTTCAGAGTTAATTTGTAATGATAATGGTCACTTTAATTTCGATTTCCTCTTCTTGTGACCAGAAGAGGAGACCCAAACCTTCACTCGAGGATTTTGTGCAACTGGCTGAGTGCTGGAGTCCCTTCATGATGATGTCGATCAGCCTATTTTCGTGGGCCCCAAGTTTCTCCATCAGAAAGAAGCAGAGAGGACCATATTTCTTTGCTTACCTCTCTGTGGGCACATGAGGTCCTTGTGCCCTGTTGCTCAGAGCTCTTGTCACCAGTCATTCAGATTTTCAAGTCCTGAGCACAAGTTCATCACACCACTGTTGGCCTGAAATCTAATTCTCCTTACTGTGGAGCCCAGAGAGAATTCCAGGCAACATTTTGCTTTACACAGCTTGTGTCTTTTTAATTATTTATTTATTATTATTTTTATATTTTTTATTGATAAATAAATATGAAAGAGACAGTTTCACAAATGATGGATAGGACAGTTTTGGTAGTCAATACACTGTACATTGCTATCTTCTTAGTGGTTATCCATAGTACAAGAAGCAGACAGGATATTCTGTCCAGACACTGTTAGTACACCTCTTTCTTCTCATTGAATTAAGTGAAAGTAGCTGTAAATTTATCCTATTTTGTATATATAAATACAAAAT
>NW_004524826.1:2631230-2650416 GCF_000260255.1 Octodon degus | reverse complement strand
CTCTGAGAACTGCTTTCATCGCATCTCATAAATTACGAAAAATTGTGCTTGAATTTTCATTGAATTGTAGATACTGTTGATTTTCTTGTTTAATTTCATCTGTAACCCATTGATTGCTGAGTAGGGTGTTATTTAATTTCCACATATTTTGCAGGCTTTTCTGGTTGCTTTTGTTATTTATTTCCAGTTTCATTGCATTGTGGTCAGATAGTATGCATGGGATGATTTCTGTTTTCTTGCATAAACTTAAGCATGACCTGTGTCCTAGTATGTGATCTATTTTAGAAAATGATCTGTGTGCAGTGGAAAAAAAATGTGTATTCCACTGTTGGGTGGAACACTCTGTGTATGTCTACCAAGTCCATTTGTTCCAAGCTCTGGTTCAGTTGTGCTACCTCTTTGCTAATTTTTTGTCTGGTTGATCTATCTACTTGGGATAAGGGGGTGTTAAAGTCTCCTGTTAAGATTGTTGTATGGGATATTAGATTTTTCATATGTATTAAAGTTTGTCTTATATAGTTGGGTGCTCCCATGTTTGGTGCATACATATTTATGACTGTCATTTCTTCCTCTTGAATTTTTCCTCTAACTAGTATATAGTGGCCTTCTTTATTTCATTTGATCATTCTTGGTTTGAAGTTGAGACTATCTGAGATCAAGATTGATACCCCTGCTTTTTTCTGAAGTGCTGGGGAATGTAGTATTGTTTTCCATTCTTTGACTTTCAGCCTGTGAGTTTCTTTATGAGTTAAATGTGTTTCTTGTATGTAACATATTGTTGGTTTTTGAAACCACTGTGCCAGTCTATTTCTCTTAATTTGTGAATTGAGTCCATTTACATTGATGGTTATTATTGAGATGTGTTGACTTACCATTGACATGTTATCTGAATGCTGTTTTTTTAACTGTTTTTTCTCCTGTGTTTGTTTGTCCTGTTTAATGGATTTCTTCTGTTCTTGTTGGTGGAGATCTGATCATTTTGGTCCCTCTCTAGAACATCTTTTAGTAGTCTGTGTAGGGTTGATTTTGCCATTATGAAATTCTTTAGTTGTTCTTTGCCATGAAAATATTTCACTTCTCCTTCAAACTTGAAAGAGAATTTTGCAGGGTATAGTAGTCTGGGCTGGAATTTGTTTTCATAGAGGACTTGAAGTACTCTGCTCCATACTCTTCTTGCCTTCATGGTTTGTGAAGAGCAGTTGGTTGTAATTCTGATGGGTTTTCCTTTGAATATGATCTGCTTCTTTTCTCTAGTGGATTTCAGTATGATATTCTTGTGTTGGATTTTTGGGATCTTGACTATTATATGTCTCGGTGTGTTTTTAATTGGGTTGAAGTTATTTGGAGTTCTGTGTGCTTCGGTTACGTGAGTGTCAGATTGTTTCCTCATGTTTGGGAGGTTTTCTGCTATTACTTCTGCCCATATTCTTTTTATATCACTTGTATTGACTCCTTAATTCTCATTGATAACTATTAGTCTCAGATTGTTCATCTTTACATCTTCTTGCAGGTGATGAATTATTTTTTCCTGCATCCTAGTTGTTTTTAAGAGATTCTTTCTTACCTTTTCACTAGCTGCACCAGCACCTTCATGATCTGAAAGTCTATCTTCACTTTCACTCATATGGTTTTTCAGGCTTGTAATTGAGATTTTAAGGTCCTCTACATCTCTTTGACTCTGCTTCATGTGTTCTATTTCTTTTCTGTATTGCTCATTCAAGGAATCCTTCATTTTTTAAATTTCCTGTAATTCTTTTTATCAATGTCTTCCTGAGAAGCAGTAATTAATTCTTTTACTGAAGAGTTTTTTACAGATTGGGTTTCCTCTTTATGTTTCTGTATTTGATTCTTTAGTTCAGGTGCTATGAGTTTAGAAATTTCTTTTTTTCATTTCAGACACTAATTCTGCTTTGAGTTCCTTTAAACCTTTCTGTAGTTGCTTATTTACTTCTGATGCTATTAATTCATGTATTTCAGCTAAGCTAGTGTCCACTGCATTTGTTCTGGTTGGGCATTGTGTTTCCTGCATATGTTTCTGCATTTGATTCTTAAGTTCAGCTGCTATAAATTCAGAGTTTTCTTTTTTTTTTAATTCCAGAAATTAATTCTGCTCTTAGTTCCTCTATATCTTTCTGCTGTTGTTTATTTACTTCTGACGCTATTGATTCATTTATTTCAGCTGAGCTAGTGTCCTCTGCACTTGTTATGGTTGGGCTTGAGACCTGAGATTGCATTTTGCTCCTTGTCATTATCATTTTGTTTAACACTGACCTGTGGCCTTTGATGTAGAGCTTTGGTGCAATTATGTGATCACTTAATGAAAATCAGGTATTGATATTCCAAGTTCTAGTTCATGCAGTTGTGCCTAACTTGGGTTAGGTTGCTGTGCCCAGCTCCTTACTGTTGTTGCCCTTGAAGGTGGGCCTGCTGTACACCTCTGGTAAGATGATCTGTTCCTGGATTAGCTGTGTGGTTTTCATACCCTAGTCTCACTGCGGGGAGTTTAGCTGCAGGGTTTTACCTCAAGCCTGTATGCTAGGTCTGGGCTGGGTCTGGAGGGGTATGAGGAGTGGGGGCGAGAGAGCCCGGAAGCTCTCCCACACATTCACCAGTGTTGTGTTTTGGTGGGTCTGCAGGACTCCCAAGAGCGCAGCAGAAGTTCTTACTCAGATGGCAGGCTGTGCTGTGTCTGGCCAGCCGGGGGAAGTCCTAATAACAAGGGCAAAGACCTCTTACGCTGGTGGGCCTGAGCTTGCAGCGGCGGGTGGGCGCAGGACAGAGCAGAAGCTCTCTCCCACACTCGCAGGGCCTGGGGTTGGTCGGATATGGAGGGTCCAAGGCGCAGCGGAAGTTTTCACTCAGAGGGCAGGCTGCACTGGGTCTGGCCGGGCAGGGGAGGTCTGGAGAATGCGGGGAATTGCCTCTCTCATGGGGTGGGCTGGCGCCAGACAGAGCAGAAGCTCTCCCCCATACTCTCAGGGTCTGGGGTTGGTTGGAAATGGAGGGCCCAAGGTGCGGCGGAAGTTCTCTCACAACTTGCTTCTGATAAGACTTTGGAGTCATAAAATATCAGCACATACCAAACTTTCTTTCTTACATCTGGAGGTCTCTCTTCTAGAACAAGCCATTTTAGGCTAATGGACAACCTAATTGCTTTTTCTAAAAGTGCTATTTGATGTGACACATGGAATCACAAATGCCATGAGCTCCAAAAGCAGAAGTGCAAGGAGGTCACTTATGATGAAAAGAAGCCAGAAGAAGCTCAAACCTGGGCTCAGAGTCTGAGAGCCTCAAACAGGGGCTGTGTTTGGTTTACTTGAAGGCATAAGAAAATATTCTCTTACATAGTCTTCAGCAATTCTGAGAGCTGGTGAGATAGCTCAGGGGACTAAGTGCCTGCTTAGGCAAGTGCAGGGACCAGGGTTTGATCCCCAGTACCACATGCAGTGCCGTCCCCACCCCTGGGCACTGAGCTGGCCACCGAGTCCTGGCATGGTGGTGCACGCCTGTAATCCTAACACTGGGGAGGCTGAAAAGAGGAGGATCACTAGGAGTCTGAGTTGTGTAGTGAGACCCTGTACCAAATACATAAAAAACAAAGCAAAACAAAAACAATTCTTCCTCTCCTCAAGGTCACTGAAGCACAGGTAATTTTTCTTTTTTAGTCAACTGAGTAATGTAAGCTCTAAACACTTTGCGCGCGCGCGCGCGTGTGTGTGTGTGTGTGTGTGTGTGGTGTTGGGCATTGAACCTAAGACCTTCTCATTGAGCTACATCTCCAGCCCTTCTTAATTTTTGTTTTTGAGCAAAGGTCTCCCTAAGTCACTAGGTTGCCCAGGCTGAGCCTTGTGATCCTGTTGCCTTCATCTCCTCAGTAGTTTATTTAACACTTTGTGATCATGGCATCTCATTGTGCCTTGCAATGAAAGATTTGCTTTGGCTCTCTGAAAGGAATGATCCCAATATGAATGCAGGAATGTTAAAATTGATACTGTGGCACATTATTTCTACATTATTTCTTCCAACTTTTAATTTCTCTAACCTCTTGAAACCTATATTAAAGAGGCACAAATGGCACCACAAATGCTCCTGAGCTGTGAGTGTAGGTTTTACAGTTGCTCACATTTTGCCTCATCGTTTTTCTTCTTTTTCGCCACACACTGGCATGTTCACACACATACTTTTTTTTTGGCGAGCCATTTAAGAGTTCATTTCACACAGAATTCAATTACTGTTACCATAAATACCCCAACACATGTCTTCCAAGAACAAGGACATTCTCTGCTGTAACAAGGATCACACTCAGGAAATCTAACATTAAAAAGATAATATTGTCTAATATAAAGTCCAAATTCAGGTATCTCCAATTGTCCCAATTACTAAAATGTTTTTTTCTTTTATTTTTTCTGATCCAGGTTAGAATCAAGAATCACTCACTCCATTAGCCATCCTGTTTGTTGAGTTTCAGTGAGAGCTGTTGTGTGCCACCTCACAAGGCTTGTAAGAATCTTCAGGGCGCTGCCCTACCCAGCGTCACAGGAAGACCAAAGTAGAGAGAAGCCTATTTCCAGAAGATTTGTGGCTGTGGCTACTGTTAACAGAGTAAATTATGGATCAATATCCAAAGAGCTCATGAAGTTTTCAAAAATGGATTATATCAGGTTTCTCTGAAAGAGGATTAATGATGGAAAACCTTGAAAATCCTTGGCTGCCCTAGATGGGAGCTGGTGGAAAGAAGAACTAGGCTGCAAACATGGCCTATTGTTTATGCAAGGAAACAATGACACACAGGGCAGAGCCAAGAGCCCTTAGGGCAGAGTCCAGAATGCCTGGACTCTTGGGGTGTAGCCAAGTGCCCAGAACCAGCAGCAGACCTGAACCTTAGTAAAGAACAGTGAGTGTGTGCTATTCTAGGTTCCACATGCTGCCTGGACCTGCACTTATGATGTGTGCCTTATTTTGTCCCTTGAAGAAGTGTGCCCACCATGGTTATGGCCAACCGTCAGGTAGTTGTAAGTGTGGGGCCAATAACTTTAGTTCACCAGTGTTTAGAGTACAGGAATGAACTCAGACTCCTGTACTTGAGAAACACATGTGCCCTTGGACCCAATTTAAATAGCCTAAGCTGCTGTCATGATTGGAGGAGACTTGGTGGTCTTGGAGGAAGATGGGACCGGGAACTTTTGTAATCAGAGCATAGACTGAGAAATTGTATTTTCCAAAGATGGCCACAAAAATATTTTCTATTGTCTTTTACCCCTACTGAGGGGCAGAATCTGTGTCCTTTCCATTGAAAATGGCCATATGAGGGAACACAACAAGTATAAGGTTATGTAATGAAAGCAAGCCCATAGAGCCATCACTCTGTGAGGCAGAGACAGGACGATTGCAAGTTGGATCCCAGTCTGAGCAATTCAGTGACTTAGAAAGACCCTGTTTCAAAATAAAACATAAAAGATCTGGGGCTATAACCCATTGTGAAGGCCCTGTATTCAGTCCCTAGCACACTGACCCTGCCCCAACAAAAACAGTAACAACACCCTAAACTGGGAGAGTGGTGCAGACCTGTAATCCCAGTAATTGAGAGTCAGGAGGATGGCAAATTCTGGGCCTGCCTGGCCAACTTTAGAGAGACCCTGTCTCAAAATAGAGGGTTGAGCCAGGCATGGTAGTATACACCTGCAATCCCAGCACTCTGGAGGTTGCGGAAGGAGGATTGTTTTGAGTTTGAGACTAACCAGGACTACAAAGTGAGCTCAAGTCCAGCTTGAACTGCATAGTAAGACCCTGTGTCAAAAAGAAAAAAAAAAATGGAGGGCTAAGCATATACCTCAGCCTAAGGCCCCAGGATTAGTCTTTAATTCTGGGCTGGCAAGTTAGCTCAGAAGTCTAAAACGCCTGCTTAGGAAAGCTTAGGCAGGTGCAGGGGACCATGGTTCAATTCCTGGCATCACATGCTGTGCCAGCCCTGCCCTTAGTCTCTCCTGGACTGAGCTGGCCCCGCCCCCCAAAAATCTTTAATACTGAAAAAAAAAAATAAAAAAAGTTTAAAAACCAAAGCAATTGCAATAACAAGAATCAAGAACCAAAACCAAGACCCAGGTTCCAAAGCCAGAGGCCACTGCAGAAACAGTGTTGCAGTTCCAGGCGATTGATCAGGCCCACATGCAGAGCAGTGTGTCAGGGCTCAGGTGACTAGCCTGTCCCCTTACTAAGAGTCTAGCTTTCTGCTGTCAGACAGCTCTGGGGGTCCAGTCTTCCAACTGGAGAGTGCACATTGCAGTGGAGATAATCCATCCTTCTGTGAACTTCTGAGCCCCAGAATATGTGCACTAGAAAAAGTATTTTGGTTGTGCTTTTTGTAAGTGTAGGGTATGTGTCATGCAGTGGGAACCAAAACACTGCACAGAGCTCCTGTCTCACTGGGAATGTGTAACCAGAGCATGTCCAGTCACTCTTGCCATTCCTATTGCTCCAAATAGAAGCCACCTCTCTTAGCAAACTAGAGGGAAGGATTTCTGTGCTCAGGAGATGGGGCCCAGTGCAGACAAGTTGGTGGTGTTTTGTTACATCAGCCCCAGGGAAGAAATGACTGCTCGCCTGGGACCGTGGCCATTCTAAGTCCTCCAGGAGGGGTGCTTAGGGTGAGGCAGGCCCATACCATGTCCTATAGCCAGTGAATTTCTCCAAACCTTATTGTCCACTTATAGAAAAAGACTAATGGATATAAAAACCAATAAATGAAAATTGGGTACAAGTGAAGCACCACACTATGTGATATAGAATGAAATGACCCAGCATTTACACATGAGGGGGAGAGTGGTCCATGCTGATGACCTTGAGGGATTCTCGCAGTTATTTTTCTCATTGCTGAGTTAAAGTACTCAACATCCAAAGTTAAAGGAGGAAAAGTTTATTTTGGCTTGCAGTTTGTAGAGGTTTCAGTCCATAGCCATCTGTTCTAAGGGAGGCTAGCATGGCAGAGGGGCATCACAGAAGAAAGCGTCCACAACGAAGGAGGGCAGAAGGATGGCAGGAAGCAGCAGAGTAGCAAAGCAGCAGCAGCCTTCTTTCTGTCCCTTGTGTTTTATCCAGGTTACCCACCCTTTGAGCAATGCCACCCTACCCAGGGTGGAGCACTCATAATCCCAGTATCACATCCTTAATCTCAGTATCAAGGCCTTGATTCAGTTAGGGCCGAAAACCCCACTATGAGTACATGATGCTTTAGGGGGACATCTAGACACAAACTGTGACAGGGACATTATGGTTCATACCCAAACTATCCATCCTCCCAAAGCCTCATGTGCTTCCAGGTGGGGCTTATGGGAGTGATCAGATCATGTGTGTGTGTGTAACATTGGACCATGGGTGTGTAATGGTTGGGTTAGCCCACTCACTGGATTAATGTGGCTCTGGGTTTGGTGAAGAGAAGACCAAACCTGAGGGTGAGTGACAGCAACCAATAGACTTATAGCCTGAATGATATGAAAAGGGGAAGAGAAGGCTCATTGCTTCTGCCTCCTTCCTGCCATGCCCCAAACTGTTTATCCTCTGCTATGCTGTCCTGCCTCAGAGCTAGCTGTGCGTGGATCGAAACCTCTACAAACTGTGAGCTAATATAAACTCTTCCTCCTTTAACTTGTAGGTGTTGGGTATTTTGTCCCAGAATGAGGAAGTAACTAAGACAGAGGGCAGATACTATGAACATGACAGGGTGCATAGTGTACCTTGCACACTGAGTGGCATTTGCAGAGTATGAAAAAGAGCAGTGCAGGTCGGGTGACTGGTGAGAGCAACAGCAGACAGGTAGAATTAGGGTGAATATGAAGGGTCGGTACAGAACATGCTGGTGCGGATCAAACCAAACAGGTTGGGAGATAGTGGGAGACTGGACTGGGCAGATGGGGTAGGTGGAGATCAGGGGTGAACTTGAAAATCAGGTAAAGGACATTTCATGATTCTGAGTGTTGACCTGTTGGCACAAGTTACCCTTAAGCACTCCAGAATTTACCAGCAATTGTAATTTTGTGATTGTTGATCTTATCGTAAAGCTACAGGGTGATACAGGCATAACACTTCACTGGGATAACTGCCTCATCATAGGAAATAAGATGCCAATATTGTTAGCTAAGAGGCTTCTAATTACGAGAAGGAAAAAAACCCAACTTCTGCTGGGGTGGAGGAGAATTATCTATTCATTCTGTAGATATTTGCTGAGTTCTAGGTAAGGGCCACGTACAGACTTTGAAACTAGGAAAGATATCAATGGCCCTTGAGCTTTGGGACAGGAAAACATGATGAACAGAAAGGCAGAGAAGCATTCCGGGAGCCTGAGGCCTTAGTAGCACAGGAAGCCAAAGGAGGTGGGCAGAGCCAGCTGGAAGTGAGGCTGCAAAGGTGGGGTGAGCTGGAGTCTTACTTGGCTTCACTAGTGAGGCAGAAGAGTTAATCTAGTGAATTCCTTTCCCAAGGCAGAAGGTGAGCATCCTAATTCAGGGGAAATCTGCCAGAAGGCCATGGAATGAGCTTTGGCATCCTAAGAGTTAGCTTATTTGTTGGTTGATTTGTTTATTATCAGTACTGGAGATTTAACCAAGAGCCTCCACACTGAGCTATACCCCTCCCCCCCGCCATATTTTATTTTGAGGCAGGGTCTTGCTAAGTTGCTCAGGCCAGACTCTAACTTCCAAGCCTCCTGCCTCAGCCTCCCAAGTGCTGGAATTACAAGTATGCACCTGAAGTGAACTTATTTGTATCAAAACACACCACACTAAAAACTCAATGGGGAAAACCCAGCTGTAAAACAAAATTGATCATGTTATCTTAAAAATACTTTGAAACGCGCACAAAAAAACCATGTCATTGAAGGAATTAGAAATACTCTAAAGGGAAATCATGAGCAAAAGACTATAAATATAATTAAGCAAACTGGCATTAATTTTGAAGTAGATCCTAGAGCACAAAATGGACTTTTAAAACTGTTTAAAAAAGTCAAAGCTCTTCTATACCTACAGGTAGAAAAGATAAAGAATCCTTCAAGTTTTGGCCTCTGAAAATAAGCATCTCTCTTGTTAAAGCAAGAGATGAATATCAATTTCAGAACTGTGGGGAACAAAGGTGCCATTGAAGCTCATAACCTTCCCCTGTCCTGCTATCCTCCGTTTGCATTCATGGCCCAAGAGCAATGTCTCAGAGAGCACCCTCTAAGCTTCCGATACTGAGAGTAGCTGCCCAAGTGGGATGTGCCACAGTGCGCCATCTTGAGATTGGGACAGTGTTTTCTAGCACTTCCATCAGAAACTGCTGGGCTGCTTTACCAAAAAGGATTCTGAGGACTCCACTCAGACCTAAGGAATCAGAAGCCTGGAGCAGAAACTAGAAGTCTGTATTTTTTTAAACAGACATATGATTTTTATTAGTTTTTCTTTATTCATTTTAACATTTTTATTTGTACGTTTACCATCTATAATTACTACACTTGTGTGGTTTCTTATCTTTATTGTAATTAAAAATTTTTTAAATTTATTTATTTGATAGAGTGTCTTGCTATGCAGCTCAGACTTGTAGTGATCCTCCTGTTTCAGCCTCCCCAGTGCTGGGATTACAGGCATGCGCCGTGGCGTGGGTACCAGGGATCAAACTCAGGTCCCTGAGTTTAGCTGGCAGGCACTTAGATTACTGAGCTGTCTCCCCAGTTTGTAATTGTTTTTCAGTTGAGATTTGTTTTTGGTTTTAATGCTGGGGACTGAACTCAGGGCTTGCCAGGAAAGTGTTCTACCACAGAGCTAAATCCTTGGCCCTGATTGTATTTGTGATAGGGAGCTGGTGCCTATGCATAGTGCATCTTAATCCTTTTGACATCCCCCTCCCTCCTTCCCCTTCCCTCCATCTCTTGATTCCTTTTCCATTTGAAAAAGAGCTCTCTGTTTTCTATTCTTTTTTATTTTGTCTTTAATTTATCTATACTTTGGGTTTCTCAGACCAAAAAAAAGCATGACTTTTAAGCCACGTGTCTGACATATTTCACTGAGCACTATGGTCTCAAGATACATCCATTTTTCTGTGCGATTTATTTATTTTTTGGTGGAACCAGGGATTGAACTCAGGCCCTTGCACTTGCCAGGGAAGCCCTTATTCCACCGAGCCATCTCCCCGGCCCCTTTCTGTGCGATTTAAAAAACAAATTATTTTAAAGAGAATAGAAAGCTAATAGATAAACATTAGAACTGATATGGAATTTCACTAACCATGCTGATAGGAATTCAACAATAGTTGTTATATTGCACATTGTTGTCTTTAAAGTAGCTGTTCAGATTATCAGATATAAGCATGCAAAATAGAATAAAACAAAAATGCTAAGCATTAACTGCCACCTTTAATAAACAGATAAAAATTAGTATTATAATCACTCAAGCTATTCTGTGTATATACATATGTGTATTTTTCCCTTCTTTCTTTTTTTCCCCTTTTCCTCATCCCACTTGTTCTTTCCTTGTGAGCTATTTCTTTCCCTTTTAATGTAGCTGCTGTACCTCTAAGATTTTATTTATTCTTTCAGGTTCTTGCAGTAGGGAGACAATACAATGTTTATCCATGCAGGTCTGATTTATTTCACTTAGGGGTATAGCCTCTACTTGTATCCATTTACCTATAAAAGCCTCAAGTTTATTTTCTTTATAGCTGAGTAATACTCCATTGTAGAAAAATACCACATCTTTTTTTATCCGTTTCTCAGTTGATGGGCCTTTGAGTTATTTTCAAGATTTAGCTATGACGAATTGCGCTGCTATAAATATGGGTGCATATATACCACTGTGATATGGTGTTTTCAGTTCTTTTGTATTTTTATTCACCCTAAAATGTGAGAACCACTAGCCCAGGATGGGGGGAGGTTTCTGCTTCCTCTCTTGCAATCCCTTTCTTCCAGCTCCCCTGGTCCTTGGGGTTCCTGCCTGCATGAGGCAGGGAGGGCCCGCTGGTTCCCTTGCCTTTGGAGCCTCGTTTCCTGTGCTCACTTCTCTCCATCTTTTGCTCCCAACCATTATTCCTCTCCCTTTTCCTTTGCTGATCTTTTGTGCTTTTCTTTGTCTCTTCTTCTGTATTTTTCTGTCTTCATTTTCTCTCATACTTGTGGTGGTCTTTTTTCTGCCCGGTCCACACAGTCCAAGGAGGCCTTGTGACTCTGAGGGGTGGAGGGGCCACAAAGGGGAAGTGGGGTTAACACCAGGAGAGCAGAGTTCTGATCCTACAGCGCAGTTCAGGCTGCTCCTGGGGAGGCCAGAGTGAGCTGGAGGGAGGCGGTGAGCACCTGCAGGGGGTGGTGGGGTGTGGTGCCAAGGGAGGTGCAGATTCCCAACCCAGAACGCTCCATGAGGAAGTAATTCTGGGAGCCCCAAGCAGCTGGCAGGGAGGGCAGGGAGCCAGTGTACACCTGTCCCTGCCGTCCCTGTGACCTCTGAGTGGGTGAGCGAAGGTGCAGCCGAGTAAGCAGGTGTGCCCTGTTGAGTGGCCAGTGGCCACCACCCCGGATGTTCTCCCAAGTGCTTACTCCATACAGAGGTTGGTGTGTTCCCTTGTCACACTGGAGACTTTTCAAGGAAGCAGTCCACACAGCTTACAGGTGAGGGACCTTTGTGCTGCTGGTACAGGAACTGAGGCTCTCCCAAGCGTTCCTCACATGCAGAGGGGGAGAAGTCAGGGTCCCAATGTCCGGGTCTGGGGCAAAACTGACAGTTCACTGAGAATCACAGCTTGCCCTGTTGGCGCAAGAAGAATTGCAGAAGCAGGGCTCTACACTCTTGCAGTGTGTGTGTGTGTGTGTGTGTGTGTGCGCACATGTGTGTGTGTGTGTGTGTGTGTGTGTGTGTGTGTGTGTGTGTGTGTGTATACTTACTCTCTGGTATACAGCAAACAGAAACTGGCATACTCTTGCTGTGCTCTTCATTCACTGTGCTCTTCTACACAGGGAGGGTGCCAGGCTTGGCCTTTGGGGACTTTTACAAAGAGGCTTTTGTGAACCAACACCTGGCAGGACGACTGGAGGCAACTGAGTCATCATGTTAAGCACACTCAGAACTCCTAACAGGCACAGGAAGTAAAGCTGTTCCCAAAGCCTCCATTCGGCTGTCCCCTGCCCTGGATCCTGTGGGGCGGGATGGGCCCTGGGGAGGGTGCGGAAGAGCCTGTCCTCAGTATGCTGCTCCTCACCAGCACTGTCCTGGAGGCACAGTCACAGCCGCAGCCCCAAGTGATTGTCCACTCTTGCTGCTCTAAACAGGGCAGACATCTGCCCTGTTTGTTTTCCTCCTCTCTTTACATGCCTGCATGTTTCCACGCCAACCCTGCTCCCAGAAGGCCGTGCTCCTTACGGCTGGGATGAATCTGGGGGGTGGGGCCTGCCCTGCTGTCCCTCTCCATCCAGCACAGGGAAGTTTTTAGGTGCTCCTTGCAGGTGCTGATCTTGAATTTGAGCCTGAGTTTCCTGATCTTTTTCAAACTACCTCCTTGAATAACAGAGTGAATCCCACACATTCCTTGTTGTGGCTATAGCACCCCAGGCAGGCCGGGTCGCTTTCTCTTCCTCTTCCCACACCTCTTTCTTTCTGCACTTCTGTCCTGTTTGGCTTCTCCACACTTGCTCATGTTCCTTCCCAAGCCTCAGCTCCTGGTCACTTCTGCTGCTTGCTGTCCTTGCTTTCCATGAGGGTTGTGGGATACCCTCTTGTTGCTCTTCCATGTAGGGATGCTGTCACCTATGATTCACAGGGCTCCCAGCGAGCTGGGCTCTGTGAAGGGTGTCCTCAAAGCCAGCCCCAAGGTTCCACGGAGGGAGCTCTCATCCATGACTTGTGCTTTGTCCTGACAGTGTTTCCAGAATTCTAACCTCCCTGTCACAGCCCCACTATCCTTGGAGGTGAGCTGGTGGGAAGGGGATGTCTGGGTTAATTCTCTGCCCTGACATCTGTACCTATAGCCAGGCTTATTCTACTGCCTGTTGGATTTGGAATGGTAGAAACTTCTAAGTTATGGGTGGAACCAGCACTACAAAGCAGAACTTTAAAAGCTAGCATTTTCCTTTTAGAGATAAGCAACTTCTCTGGACTTCCTCATGCCGAACACCTGACTAACCACCCCTCAACCCTCAGCTCAAAGATGGTGATGGAAGATAAAGATGTGATGAAGTGAGTGTGGTGATCTACATTCCTCTCTATGCTCCCCTCCCCTCTCCTCCTTATTCTGAAGACCCTGCTCACCGGCACACAGAGAGATGTGATTTGAGGCAAATAGGTCTCTCTATCTCCTTGGAGCTGCACGAACCTGAGTGCAGGAACCTGAGTGGCTGGCAGTGCAGGGGCTTTGGCTGATGAGGCTGCTTCCAGTTGCCTATAATCTCACTCATTCATTCTCTGTACCTCTCCTATGAGCCTTTCTAAAGTAAGATCCCTGTGTTAGTGTTGACCAAGGCATCACATCTATTTTTCTATGGTGCTCATATCATTCAAGTCATTGTCACTTGGGTGTCTGTCCCTGCCTGCCTCATTAGGGTGCAGATTCCTTGGGAATAAAGGTCCTGTCTTGCTCCTGTACCTCGAGAATCCAAGGCAATGCCTGTCCAGGGTGTGTGGAATGAATGAAAGACCACACGTGCACTGTGCTGTTTGTGTGTCAGACTTGGGGCTAGGCACAGGTGCCAGAGCAGAGAGAAGGCATAGCTTTCAATTTCAGTAGGCCCTGTGTGAATGGAGGCAGGAGGCTGCAGTGATAGGTGGGGACTTAGCAGAATGCAGGGCTGACTTGTAGACTCGAAGGTCACACATTCTTCCCGGAGAGCATCCTAGGCAGCCTGCCTGATAGTGCTGGCTGCTAGCTCAATGTGTTCCCGTGTCTGTGCTGTTCTGGGGTGGCAAAGCGACAGGAAGGTTTTGGTGTCTTTGTCTAGTATTCTGTGAGGTACAGCATCAGGATCCTGGGGTCCCTGGAAGGGTGGCCACTCTGAGGAAGACACTCAGGGGAGGCCTGTGGCAGGTGTGCTCAGAGCTGTGCTGTGTCTGCTGCAGGCATAGGAGACAGGAGAGAAGGACATACACCTTGGCTTTTGAGGTGGGGAAGGTGACAAGCTTCTGGATGCCTCTTCTAGCTTTTGAGTGCTCCTGAGCTGGTGCCTTTGGAGGTGTGGATGCTGGGGAGGGAAGGTGACACCCAACCTAGGTCCTTCTTCCCGCCCTCCCTCCTCTCTGCTTGTGCATGTCTGCCTCCTCATTGTGTCCTCACATGTGCACCCCTGGGAGTGTGTGTCTCCTTTCCTGTCTTATAAAGGATCAGTTACACTGGAGCAGGCCCCTCTGAGTCATTTTACTTTAATTACCTTTTAGCTGTCCCAACTTCAGATACATGTTGCAGGTTCTAGGGCTTCAGAGTCCATCTCTGGAGGAAACACATTGTAGCTCCTGGAAGGTTGCATGTGAAAAGGCTTAGCTCTGGGCTGGTGCTCAGTCACTGTTTGTTCCCCTCAGTAGCTTTGGGTCACAGAGTGAGACTCAACTACTAACAATATCTTCTGTAACAAGCAGGTGGCTTGGAGGCAGTACAACGGACATGAAATAGAGCAGAGCCAGGAAATTCAGTTCTGCTGCCTCGTTCTAGATGTTTGAATATGGACCAAACTCATCATTTGTGAATCACTTGTGACAGAAATTAGCCAGTGTGGTAGCTATCAAGACCACAGCAAAACAAACAAACAAACAACAAGACCATAACAAAGCTGGGGAGATAGCTCAGTGAAATAAGTGCTTGCCTGGCAAGCGCAAAGTCCTGAGTTTGATCCCTGGTGCCACACACAAAACAAATCATAGCAAAGATCCCAAAGTGTCTAGGACATTGTTTGACTTCTACTAGGGGCATCATAGATGTTTTTAAATTGGTATAGAAACTTTTGGTAGTGTGCACAGTGTCACATGAATGTACAATATTTTTCTTCTACTTTCTTGGTTTCTAAGCAAGCAGATCTACTGAACTCTCAGTCTCCCTGACTTGTATCTTTGGCAACCAGATATGCTTTGGGAGCCCCCAGGCATGGCTGGAACTTTTTGGAGGCAGAACCCGATGCTGCCTTCTTTGTGGGTCATAGGCTCCCGTCACCATGTTTGACAAATGGATGGGGCAAGTTCCCTGTCAAAATGTCTGAGAAATGGCTGGGGCTCCATTAGTGTTTGCTGAATGGTTATTGGACTCCTCCTCCTGGTCTGACTGCCTTTGGGAATAGTAGGAGGCCATCTCTCAGGCATTCATAGTTCCCAGAACCTGCTCTATCTCCATAGAGACAATGTCTCAGAGAAGGCTACAGGGAGGTTCCACGGCAGAGAGCGATTCCAAGTTGTGTTTTCAGCAAGATACCAAGGGGCAGAAGTTGACCTGTACTTGTTTGGTGATTTTATTTTTTTCAGAGCCTGCTTTTGCCTGCTATTTTTGTTCCTTTTGTCCCTTGAGGCCTTACCAATCCAAAATGTCCTTGTCACTGAAACCCAAAATGTGAATCAAATGGGTCCACTGAGGATTACCTGCCTTCTGAAGATGACCTGGCATGAAGATTAAATCTATTCTCTTCTCCTGTCTGGAAAGACTGACACAGAGATTCTGTGAGTCAAGACAATTTAAAGGCAAAGACTGAACAATATTGTTCACGGAGATTTTCTGCTGTAGTCAGCAAAGATGCATTTAGGTTTCCAGGATTTCGGGAATGCCCAGTGATGTCAAAGGGAGAATGATTGCTTTGGATATTACCCTCAAAGGAGAATTTGGCTGTGTGTGGCATCCTAATATAGCTCTTTGTTTTTATTTTTAGAAAGCTCCATTTAGATACAGTGATTCCTCTTTAGTGGTCAATACTGATGGTAGCAGTCTTTTTGAGTAGAGAGCTAATTATTTGATGATAGTTTCTGCTGGTGCGGGGAAACACATTGTCTTCCTTCAGAATGAGGTAACATTTACATGCTGATACAAGGTACCTGGAAAATAAAAGATGCCCAACATTACTTCCTGACGTATGTGGTATATATAGATTATTGCTATAAATTGATGATCCTGGTTTTATTCTGAAAATAGTGCTGCAACCCTGGAAAGGACAGGGGCTTTATACTTGTATTGATTATAACCAAATAGTAATGATAGCTACACGAGAAGATAACTTTTGGTTTTATTTTTACTTTAAAGATAAGGTCTCTATCACTAAATCACTAAGTCTTAGCAGTTTTAGTCACTAAATCACTAAGTTGCCTAGGCTGAGTTCAAACTCAATCTCCTGCGTCAGCCTTGCAGAATTCTGGGGTTACTGGCATGCGCTGCCATAATGGGCCATGTTATGGTTTTTATGTCCATGATGAAAAATAAAATTGATTACTATCTTGCTTATGATGTACTTATTCCCCACAACTACTTTATGAGGTAAGTTGTATTATTGTTATAATTATACAGGTGAGGAAACAGGCTTAGGTGGTATTAATAGTTGGCCTAAATTCCCACAGGTGCTGCATGGCTGAATAGAGATTCCAACCCAGGTATAATCTGATTCTAAAACTTTGGCTCCTAACTGCTGTACCCTCTTGCCTTTCAGTTTAGGGGCTTTCTTATCAAGGCATCTGTAGAATAATTCTCAAAGTGTGGCCAAGAGACCAGCATTATCGTTATTGTGATATGTCATCATCATTATTACTATTACTATTACTATTATTATTATTATTATCAGCATCAGCTGAAATTCACACATGCAAAATTTCAGGCTGCCCCAAATTGTTCAGTCAGAAATTCTGGGGATCTGGCTTTCAGTATCATGATGCTAGTAGAGTTAGAACTTGAGCATCAACATTGCAAACAGCATCCGACTGGCACTTCTGAAGGCGGGGCTCTCGCAGTCCCACAGGGCAGGCCTCTTCTCCACTCCTCTGGGTTTACTCCACCAATTGTCAGAAAGTTGTCACTCCCCTCCCACTTCAGATGACTTACTCCCTTCACTCTGGTTACTCCAGTGAATGCTAGCTAGCTCCAGTCCTTCCCTTTGTTCTGTTACAGGACATCTGGGGACAACTATGGGAGCTCATTGCAGCAAATTGCCTGGGGATTAAGAAGAGCTTATCTGAGGAGACACGCTGGTCTGAATGCCAGCTTCCTTTTTGGTTCATTTACTACAGGTAGTCCTTTGCCTGACAGCAGGACAGAAGGAGAATATTTTTGAAAAGGAGAAAAAAAAAAAAAAAGAAAGAAAAAGAAAGAGGAGTTAGAGTTCTAGGGTGTACAATTTCTTTAGAAACTGGCACTTCCGCCTGGACCTGGAATATAGTCTGCTTCGTGTAACATCACAGGACTGATATGAAATCTCCCCTAGTGAACCACAGGGAACCTTGAACCTGAAATGAGTTTTTCTGGTGGGGTGGATGTTGGCTAGTTAACGATGAGGAGCACCTAGAAGCCTAGGAGAGTGAGTTATGGTGGGTGAATCTTTTACCTTCTGTTAACTTGAGAACCCTAGAGCACAGTGTGAGGCAACAGGCTTCTGCACTACCCCTGGGCAGATGCCATTTCCCCAAAGTCAAAATGGCCATGAAAGCTAATTGTCTCGTTGAAATCAGGACACTGAGGTAGCTGCAACTGTATAATTTAAGACATTCATGGCAGAGAACTTCAGAACTGCTTCAGAAAGTGGCAGGAATGATGGAAGTCAGGGGGAATATTTTGAGGGGAATAATGATAATGTGTCTTTTACTTAAATATATTAAGCAATTACATAGTTGCTGCATTGTTTGACCTTGTCTTGCATGTTAAGGACGCACCCCACGGGGTACTAACTTACCCTAAATCTTGGTCACACCTGTGTGGGCTCCATGCTGAGTTCCACAGGATCTCATGCCTTGCTGTCCACAAGATGGAAGGCAGTGGTACGTGGTCCAAGCATAAGAAAAGTATTATGGCTTGGGTCTAGATATATTCCCAAAGCCTCAGGTGTGCACAGGTGGGGATTTTCTGGGGTGGCTGGATCTAGGCTGTGTGCTGCTTGGATTAAGTGTGTGATGTTGGGATTCAGAGTGATTACTGAATTAGTCCACTGATTGGCTTGGCATAATTCTGGTTGTGAATAACGGGAAGGCCCACTCTGGCTCTGGGTAGCAGGAACCCAAGGGCGGCTGGCTGGGAGGGCTGAACAGGAGAGGCAGCTGCTGAGGCTGCCCTGCCCTTGGTTGCTTGCTGCCTCACCGTCTTTGCCTTCCGCCTGCCATGTACTGATTCTCTTCTGTGATGCCCCTGTGCTGTGTCACCTGCCTTGGAGCCAGCTGACTGTGGACTAAAACCTCTACAAACTGTGAGCTACAATAAACCTTTCCCCCTTTGCCTTTGTGTGTCAGGCATTTTGGTTCAACAACTAATAAAGTAACTAAGAAAGGAGTCACCTGCAAGAAATAGGCCAGAAGCCAGGTACAGCACGCAGCCATTTGTGACCAGAACAAGGTTACTTGAGGCCAAGAGGACCTGAAATGGCACCTAAGAGGCTTATGATTCCATAGCACTAACACAGGTGTGAGGGGAAAATGTGACTTCTTATATGTTGTAAAGTTTGTATCCAAGATTCATCATTAGCCTAGCTAATGGCATAAATATCATCTCCAGCCTATAGAAATGTTTCATTTTTTTTGGGAAAACTTTATTTATTTATTTTTTGCGGTACTGGGGATTGAACTCAGGACCATGTGTTTGCCAGACAAGTGCTTATTCTACTGAGCCAGCTCCCTACCTCAAAATACTTTGTGTGTGTGTGTGTGTGTGTGTGTGTGTGTGTGATTTTAAAGCAAAATTGTACTTTGCTTCCATGTATGATAAAGTAATTGATAACCACATCTTCCTATTAAATGTGGGAAACTACTGTACAATCTGGACATAGTGGCATACTCTCTTGTGTTCACGCATGATTGGACAGAAGGAACTTGTGGCTCTCAGGAAGCAACAGGTCCCTGACTCTGGGGCTTCCTCCTTTTCCATTTACTATTAGAGTATTCAGGGTTGAACCCCAGGCCTTTGCTCTGAGCAATAACTTCAGCTATTTAAAAGTGCAGAAATGTTTGTTTTCCCTCAAGCTCCACCAGCAATTTTTATTGGTAGATTTCTTTTTTTAATATTGGTTGATTTCTTGATAATAATA
>NW_004524826.1:2625695-2630380 GCF_000260255.1 Octodon degus | reverse complement strand
ACAATAACTTTGTACAGTAATTTGTAGTCAGGGATTGGATGCTTTCTGACTTGCCTTTTTGACCAGAATTATTTTTACTATTCTACGTCTTTTTTGGGTTCAAATGAACTTTGCCATTTTCCAAAATGAAATTTGCCACCTTGAACAGTATCAACTATATTTGTGCTTATAAAACATAAGAAAATTATATCCAATAAATATGTTCTCAATACAGCAATTTTACTCTCAGGGACACAGATTTAAAAGGGGTTAAGGGGAAAATAGTGGAATACAAGAAGAGGTAGAGATCAGAAACAAAAGCAAAGGAAAATTTGCAAATTTTAAGATGCTGGTAAAAAAGAAAGGAAGGAAAGAGAGAAAGAAGAAATTAAAACAAGAATGGAACTGAACAATAGCAACAACAATCACAACACACTAGAAACATTGTTCATACTGATAAAAATGAGAATAAGTAATCAAGGGCCAGGGAGATAGCTCAGCAGCTTAAGCACCTGCCTGGAAAGCTCAAGGTCCTCAGTTTGATTCCTGGTACTGAAAAAAAAAAAAAATCAATCAAGAAAAAACAAATAACAGAAAATCAAAAGAAAGAAGAAAAGGAAATGTTTGCTTCAGGGTATCACTGTGTTGTCACTGGTAGACAGAGTGGGTAGACAGAGGCCTGATCCATACTGATTAATCCCAACAGTCCCACATCTTTAGTTCCACAGAAGTTCAGGCTGGTTTCTGGTTGTGAGGCTAGAGCCCAATTTGTTCAGCCTGCAATACTCCGTGTGTCTCCCACGGGCTTAAACTTGGGCTCTTGACCTCTTGCTGATTTGAACACAGTTCCACTTCACCCTGACACTGGCACCTGTCAGATGGAACTGACCTGCAGTTGCTCTGCGATCCAAGCTGAGTTGGCTCCTCTCCCAGATGGTTACCAGCCAATCACCCTCTCCTGGGTGTGGGGGTGTCTGAACCTGAGTAACTCTCTGGCCTCTGTAGCCTACTGTATCTGCTTCTCTATTCCACTAGTGCCTTTCTCTGTGGAGGCCCTTAGGGTTACCAAGAATCATTATGTGCCTACAGGGTCGAGACACTCCTCCCACAGTGAGATAAGCCTGAGGGAGAAAGTGCTGCTGCCAAAGCTTCTTCTGTGTTGAGGTCTCTTCATTATTCCTGTGCTCTTCAATTCTAGCCTCAGCTCTCTGCTTTTTCCTCCATCTTCTCTTCTTACTCACATTGCTATATTCTACCATCTGGACGCCAAATTTCAGAGAAGCTACTTTTTATTTTACCTGTTCAACACTCTGCCATCTTCCTGGAAGAGTCCAAGAGTGGGAAAAAAAAAGATAATGAACTCTTAGTGAATTATTTTCAATTTCATAGAAAATAAAGCATTGTAAACAACCTGATTTGTTAATCTTTAAGGTCATTAGCAATTTTCAATTGTTACAGCAACAATATTTGAAATTATTCCGTTGTTTAAGCCCATGGAAATTCTATTATATACTCTGGAGTAACACACACAAGGAAGTATGTTTTAGAGTGGGCAGGAGTAAATTTTTCTTTCATTAAGTTGGGCAAAAATGAATGACAGTGAAGGAAAATGCTGCATACACGACCATATTCTTACCCACATCAACACAAGAAAGAGTTTGGACAGAAGATGAGTATCTAGAAGTTTATTCCTTTGAAATTATATGCTGCTTTGTTCTTTGTCGAGGCTCCCTGTGAATTCATGTTCAAATCTAAAAACCACTGACAGAATCAGGGAGCTAAAATCACCTGTATGAATGAGAAAGTCTAGGTTTAAGTATCAGTCTCCTGGGTGTGATGGATAGCTCAGCAGACTAAGTGCCTGCATTGGCAAGTGTAGGGACCAGGGTTCAATTTGGCCCCACATGTCCCTCCCACCCCTTGCACACTGAGCCGGTGACCAAGTCCAGGCATGGTGGTGTACCCTGTAATCCTAACGCAGGGGGATGCTGAAAACAGGAGTCCAAGCTGAGTTGTGTAGTGAGACCCTGTACCAAACACATAGATCAAAAAAGAAAAACAAAAAAGAATCAGTCTTCTACCTAACCTCAGCCAGTGATTTAGGCTAAAAGAGGGAAGCTGTTGGGCTGCTACAAATTAGCGCAATGTCTAAAGTGCAACCAACTAAAGTGAAGTCTTGGATTTCTTTTTCTAATGGTAACAAAGTTTTACATTTATTAAAGGTAGAGAAAAAAAACCATAAATATGAGGAAAATGGGCTTTGCAGAGCAAGTTTGAGGCAAGTAAAAATGGAGGAAAAAAAATAAAAATGTGCTGGATAGCAGTGACGGCAAACCTTTTAGAGAACAAGCTCCCACACTACAGCGCAAAGCTCATTTATTATAAAGTGTCAACGCTGCAATTCAACCTGAATGCTGAAGTTTCAGTTTAGAAAATAACAACCCATATTAACATCTTCTGTCCTAAAAGCAAAACATAATAGCATATGTGCTGTGGGTTTGTCACCATTGTCCTACAACATACATAGGGTAGCTGCTATGAAAAGGCCTGTCTTGAGCTTCTTGGGGAGTGGAGAAAAAAATATTCCCTTAGCAGGATAATACAAAAATATAATGAAGGAAGGATGTATAAAAGCATCAGGTTGATGGAAGGTAGAGCACCAGCAGAAAAAGTAGAAGGCCGTATTTGTTAGGTGCTGAGTTTCAGGGAGTGCCTTAGAATCTGGGGAAGCCACGGAAGTAGCTTCTAGATGCAATAATACACTAGAAGAAAACTATCAGTTTTAGCAAGGCCCAGATGAGACTTAAATAGGAGATGAAACCAGAAAGAAGAAACTCAGAATGAAAGTAGAGATGGTTCATGTTGGTTTTGCTAAGTGCTTAGTTATGTCGTTATGAGTCACAAGAGTGGTGCAGGAAATAGAATCAGTCTTTTTTGTTTGTTTTGTGCTTTGTTTTTGAGATAGGGTCTTGCTGCATAGCTCAAATTGGCCTTGAACTCACTGTGTAGTGTAGGCTGGGTTTGAGCTCATGGTCATTCTCCTGCCTCCAGCCTCCTGAGTGTTATATGTGTTCCAGACCAAGCCTGGTAAGGTCCAGTCTTATGCTATCACCTCCTCTCTACACCTTCCTGTTGCTCTGTCGTGTGATCTCCAATTACCTCCTATTCTTTCCTTTTACTTTACTCCTGATCATTCATATAGTACCACAGATGGGGGGGGGGCTCAGTGTTCAGTTACTGTCTGTTATGACTTGAGTCTCAATGCCCCTCCAAAGCCTCATGTGGTCCCCAGTGGCTTTTTTTTTTTTTTTTTTTTTTTTTGTAGCTGGATCTAGGGTGTGTGCTGCTGGGATCAAGGGTGTGACAATCGAATTGATTTGTGGTGTGATGCCAAGATAAAAGCTGCCCTACACGGGGTGTGAATGCTAGCTACCTGCTCTGAGGGTAAGAAGACTGGGTAGGATTTAAGGGACAGAAAAAGGGTTGCTGCTTGCTGCTCATGGCTCGCTACCTTCTGCCTACTGCCTGCCATGAACTGTTTCTCTTCTGTGATGCCCCTTCTGCCATGTCACCCAGCCTTGGAGCCAGCCAACTATGGACTGAGACCTCTCTAAACTGTGACTAAATTAAACCTTTCCCCTTTTAACTTCGGGTGTTGGGTATTTTGCCTCAGCAACAAGAAAAATAATTAAGACACTGTGAACAGTATGAGGACGTTCTGGTTTTTTGTTCAGGGAAGGGTGAGAAGACTATCCATCCATCTAGCAGCTATCATCCATCTAGCGTCTACCATGTCCATGGCATTGGGAAGATCACAATATCTATCAGTAATAGTGTGATATGAGCCCCCACAGAGGAGGACTGCTCCGCGAGGCAGGCCCAGGCCCTCAGGATGACCACTGGCACTCTCCATTTTAGCTTATAATAGGATAAGCCATGTCAAGCTGGCTAAAAGAGGATGGAGGTGGGGAGAGACTCACTGACTCACGGAAGTGAAGAGTTCAAGGGCTAATTCTCATTGCAGGTGAGTGCTGAAGGCTAATCCAGAATGCAAACATTATCACTGGACACATTTCTCCACTCCGCTTGCCCCTGTGAGAGTCTTATCTGCAAGTTTAAGTTTCACACACAGTTTCCTGACAGCTTTCTCCATTCTTGTATCCTCATATTACCAAGCAAAGAAAAGTTTAATGTCCCATTTACCCTAAAGAAAATGGCTAAGTTAACCTAGATTGGATTAGTTTAGGCTTTATGTTCTAAATTCTCCCTCTAAACTGTCACTAGGGCAAGAGGCATGAAATTTGCTGGTCAAGTTAAGCCAGTTGGGGTTCATTCCTGGAACAAAAGTAGGTTTTATATCAACTCAACTGTATAGTGACTCTGAGGAAAATTCTGGGTGCTTTTGTCAAGCTGGTGTGTAAACTAACACATGTTCAGAAGACAAAGTAGAAAAAAGTAAAATAAAAACAAAAACACTATCTACAGTTCACTTTCACAAAATTTTAAAGTTGAAATAGATCTCAAATTATACAATCTAGTGCTCTTAGTGGAGAGCCTGCTAAAAATTCAGGAGACATGCAATAATTAAAGTATTTAAGTGACATTGTGTGGGAAAGGAATGAACTGTCCTCCAGCTCCAGAAGTCTAAGCTAAAACCCACGCTCAGAAGCTGGAGGCAGACAAAGCCTAGGAAAAAGCATTATTAT
>NW_004524826.1:2594692-2622676 GCF_000260255.1 Octodon degus | reverse complement strand
TGCAGGCGCTTTAATCCACTGAGCTATTTGGCTGGCCTTATTTTGATTATTATTGCAGTCTAATTCTGGAATGAAATAGTGAGATTCACGGGACTTTTAGGAGATGGGAATATTTCTTATTTCACATAAAGTAGTGACTTTCTTGTTTTTGGAGTCATTCAAGTGGAGCTTTTAGGGCTGTTGGAGAACAAAGTTCTGAGTGTGGGACCAGGCCTGTTAAGCATCTTTTCAGTTCCAACAGCCTATGGAATACACACCGAAAAGTAGAAATAAGCCAAATGCCCATTATCAATGCACTGACAAATAAAATGTAGCAGGTCACAGAATGGAGTACTTTTCAGAAATAAGAAGGAATGGAGCTGAGCTACACTCCATAGCCCTAAAGTTGTTTGAAGAAAATGAGCAATCCAAAGGGCACTGTAACTGAAAAGACCTCTTTAAAAGAGGCCTGCAAGGAGGAAAAATCCAGATGGAAGATAAGTTATTTAGGGAGGAGAGAGTAATAGGGATAGAACTCTGTACCACTCTATGGAGGGTCAGAGAAGGTGTGGTGGTAGGTAAGGGTGCTGGGGCAGGTGCCGCAGAGTCCTGAGCAGGCACTCTCCGTGTGAAACCCAGCTTTTCACCAGATCCACACAATGCAAGTCATGACTACAGATCCCCAGCCCTTCCACTACCACACCCAAATCCAGGCAACCAAACACATCATTCTTCCCTCAGCTGATTTATGTCTTGCAGAAATGGCTTCTTTCTTGGCATCTGTGTGTTTTGACAGTCTCTTTTTCTTTTTTCTGTTTTGTGTTTATCAATCTAGCATCTCTGTCTTTGGAATAGGCCATTTCTTTTCCTTTTATTATTATTAATGCATCAGAGTATAATGTTTATATTTTACTTATTTTCCCCTTGGGTTCCTTACCATCTTACAATAAAAGTTCCTTCATGTGTAAGTGTAAAGAGTCACTAATACATGTAAAAAGAGGGAACGTAGTTTTCAAGTGCTGTGGAAATGAAAAATTCTGTACAATAAAAATGAGGATAAAGCAATCTGACATTTCTATGAACAATTTACAAAATAAAGGACTTGAGAGCTTCCTTGAAAGGCAATTTTTCTTTCTCTGTATTATCATTGATTCTTATGGCATTAGGCCTTACATTTATGTCTTAGTGAGGGTTTGTGCAGAGAATTCTAATTTTTTTCCCAACTAAAACTAATGCTACTTTCACGTTTATTCATCCAGCCAATTCTTCTTTTATATAACAAATGTTTATTGAGCATCTACTATGAACTTGGTACTTTTCTGGGAATAAAGTAATCAAGAAGAGGCTCTGGATCTCACAATGCAGACAACCTAGCAGGAGAAAGAGAGAGTAAGCAGATGCTTGCACAAATTTCACCCATAAGTGGAGGATTCACATTAGGACGTTCTATAAAGGAGAAATAGAAGGAATTGTTACAACACATAACAATAATCCCCTGTGTTTTGCCTTTCTTCCTATACTAATTTAGAAAATGAGTTCCTAAAATTACTAACTAGTGCAGCAATGGGGAAAACAGAAAAGGAAGAAGCTATTTATTTAACATTTCAACAAATGGACTTGAGGGGTCTTCATTACCTCTGCTTGTGCATTCATTGTCTGCATTGAAGAAATGTCATACTATGCAGCATTTTAAAAGACACTTACAAATTAAAAACCTGAAGTGAGTCTTTTAATTAACTCAATAGAGGTGGTTCTGATTCAATGAATAGATCACTCACCTATGATAGCTAACCTTTTAGTAATTTTAAGTTAAGTATAAGGGGCTGCTGAGATAGATCAGCAGTCTAAAGCACCTGCTTAGGCAAGCTTAGGCAGCCCTGGGGGACCACAGTTGGATCCCCAGCACCACAAGCCTTGCCAGCTCTGCCCTGGGGGTGGGCTGACCTAGCCAGAAATAACTAACTAAATAATAAACTTACAGTAAAAGGTGTGGAGATCATATGTTTACAGATTAGTGCTTTTTTTTTTTTTTTTTTTTTTTTACAAATTGAACTAAGAAGCAGGATGTCTCTAGACCCCTCATAGCTACTCTTATGTCTCCTTCCATACACTAAATTCAGATTACAAGAGGATTAATATTTCTAGCACTTCCTTTGTGCAGCAGTTTAAATACTTCTTGGCATGTTATGAGTAGCCCCCCACCCCCGCATATTGATGTGAAGTTATTCCCTGGGAATCTTGTTGACATTGTCGTTTAATTTGCAAACCCCTCCTTTTCACATAGCCCGACAAGCATCCCTTAGCTCTACATAGATGGAACTTTTGGGGTTTTGCATTTCTGGGGATTTTCCAAGACGGTAGGAAATTCCTGTTATACAAGAGGCCTTGCAGCGCATGAATGGAAGCAGGACGTGTCCACTTCGCTGGATGACTCTACCAGGTCCCTGGTGCCAGGATTCCTTAATTTGTTCTTCAGCTCTGTCTTGTCCAAGGGGAAAACAGTTAGCTGTGTGCCCGACCTTACTTTCCTTCTCTTCTGGTCTTTTGCACTGTGGGGAAGTCAAGAGTGAAGAGTTTGGAGGTCACCAAACAAGGCCTTCCTTTTATTTCCTCTTGTTTTTTTCCTCAGTCCTTGGAAACAATTGGTGTTCATCTATTTTCTACTTTCTATTTCAAAAGACAAAGCCCTGCCCTGTATCTCAAAGCATTTCCTGTGCTTTCTTTCCTCTGGTACTATGCTTCCTCAGTACTTCACTATCTCCCTCTACTTTTGTTTAACATTTTTATTATAATAATTTTCAAGGATGTGAAAAAGGACAGAGAATGGAATAATGATGCCCTATAAACCCTTTACCCATATTTGGAAATTATAATTTTCCCCCATGTTATCTTTGGATATGATACATGCACCCAGAGCCTCATTGCTTTGCAGCATGGGCACTGAAGGGCTTTTGGGAAGAGATGGTGTCAGGAAGGTTCCAACTTCATTAGTGGGAAAATCTGCTGATGAGATTATGATTTGATGCTCTTACTGGTAGGTATTGAAAATGTAGAAAGAAGGGGCAGACTAAATAGCTCAGTGAATTAAATTACCTGCAAACAGGCGCAGAGGCCAGGAGTTTCATCCCGGGGCCTGCCTCGCCGGGCCCGCCCCCAGGGCGTGCTGAGGCGGCAGTTGAGACTAGACATGGTGGCCAGCGCCTGGAATCCCAGCTCTTGGGAGACTGTAAACAGGTGGATCACTATGAGTCTGATCTAGTAGTGAGACCCTGAACACCCCATAGGCCCTTCCCTAAAATACATATAAAAAGAAAGAAAGAAAGAAAGAAAGAAAGAAAGAAAGAAAGAAAGAAAGAAAGAAAGAAATGTAGGAAGAGGGGCCTAGGTGAGGGCAGTGGTTCGTGAGGGAGTGGCTTTGGGGCCTAAATCTTGTCCTTGCCTTTTCCTCTGTGGCTCTTTCTGTCTCTGTTTTCTGGTTGCCCTGGGGTGAGCTGCTTCTTCCACCATGGTGCTATGCCTCACTCAGGCCTACCACCGTGGAGCCACCAAGCCAACGTCTGAAAGCTTGGAAACTCTGAGACAAAGCAAATCTTTCTTCCTTTAAATTGTTTGTCTCAGGTATTTTGCCACAGTAATAGAAAGCTGGATCACATACCACACTTAATCTATCATTTAAAAATATTTTTCCTTATCCACAATAATATTGTATTTTTCTTAGGTTTTTAAACATTCTCATTTTAAGAAAGTAATCAAAGCAAATTCTATTATTGTGTCAACATTGCCAGCATCCCTACTCTGTTCTAAACAACATCATGCCTCCCTAGGATTATCTCAGATGCCCTGGGTGGGTCTCCCTGCCTCTGCTCAAGCTTCAGTCTAGTTTCTATGCAGCAGCTGCAATGGCCCAGATGAAGCAGAAAATGATCATGTTAACTCCTACTCCCAAACTGCGCAAAGCTGAAAGGCTGTCCTCGAGGCTTTTCCTGATCTGTGGCATGTTCATTCCACAGCTTTTCAGAAGTCACTTTCTTGCGTTCTGCCCCTTTTCACTCTTTCCAGCTCCTCTAGTTTGCCTTCGTGGGGGCCTCCGCACTGTGCCTTCTTCTTGCCACCTTCATCTGGGTGTCTGCAGGACTCACACTCTCATCTCTTTGGGTTGTTTGATTAAAAAAAAAAAAATCACAGTATAAAGATGACACAGTTTTAAATTGCAACCAGTCCCTTTCACTGGCATGTCCCCCATCGCTGCTATCTGCTCTGCATCCCACCCTTGTACCTGTTGGTGCATTTACTATTTTGGGCCACTGGCAGGGACCCTCTATACCATAGGAAGGTGGGAGATGCTGCGTTTCCCTCCAGCTGGTTGCACAGACATAGCATGCCCTTGTCTTTAGCCAACCTGCTTCCTTGACTCAGCACTGGAGAGTGAAAAAGAATGGAGGAGGATGGGACATTTCCACAGAGAACATTCGGAGGAGGGATCTGAATCAGGCTTTTCTGAACTGTGACCTACACATGCCCTTTGAACTTGGGATGCCCTTCACATGCTACCTAGAAACCATTTCTACATTTCCACCTTTGTTAAGACAAATTTATCTTGTGCCTTTGCAGCTTTTGCTTAGCTCTGCAAAGGATGATGGGAATTTCTTTAGTGTCAGAGCAAAGAAAATTGGGCATGGCCCCTGGGAACAGTGCTGCTGAACAATCAAGTGGAATGTCATCCTGTTTCAAATAAACATGCACAGGTCCTGCTCCTGTCACTGCTGTGCATCTTGCTGCTGAGGCCCAGGGGACATTATACATTGCCCAATCCAGGCCAGGGCCAGAGGAGGCTGATGAGTTTATGTTGGTTAGGGCAGTCTCCCTGCCTCTGTACACATGTCTATGGCCTGGTGGCTAGCAAAGAAGGATCTTTTTGGACCCTTGTTATTTGCACTGATTTGTGGATGTTCTGAATCTCTGAATTTCTGATTTCTGTTCAGAAATCTATTTGTAACTGTCTGCTCAAGCAGTTTTCCTACTGTGCACTGGTGGACTAGGGTTTGGAATGAAATATTCTTCCTTGTTCTCCTTTAACATTTTCTCCATCTGTTTCTTTTTTCTTGTTGTATGTTTCGCTAGTTTGCTTGTTTTCACTGCTGAGGATTGAACCCAGAGCTTCATAGGTGCTAGGTGAGTGCTCTGCCACTGGACTACTCCCCTGACCCTTCATTCAGTTCTTTTTTTTTTTTTTTGGAACTGGGGATTGAACTCAGGCCCTTGCGCTTGCCAGGGAAGTGCTTATTCTACTGAGCCATCTCCCTGGCCCCCTTCATTCAGTTCTGATGGTTGGTTATAGATTATAACTACAAATAACTTTATCTTGCATGAGATGGAGGTGGTATTTTCTCTTAGTTCCTAAAGGCTTGTCTTGCTTTGCCCTGTTTGGAAGCTCCTTTCCTTAGGCATCACTGTGCTTTCCTAGGAGATGCCTAACATCATCAGCCATCCCCCAGCATGGCACCCAGACATAGGCACTCATTGTGCACAGTGTACCCAGGTGGTTGTGGGGCAGGGTCAGGGCACCCTGGAATGCTCCAACAGAGAGTAGGCCTTAACCAGACCAAGAAAGCTGGATTACCAGCATTTGAGTGGGGAGAGTGCAGAGGGTGACTGGGAGGATGAGTGGTCTTAGGGAGGTGGGGCTATTGAGAGCTATGCTAGTGACAAGTGGATACCCACTGAGTTTTTATTGTGGGTTAGGTTTGTTGGGCAACAGGGTTTAGAAAACAAAATGGTCACAAGAGATCTTCTGTTGAAGGCTGAGGTTCCATGATTCTTCCTCTGCCTTTCTGCATGCAGAAGCTATTTTATCTTCTGAAGAGGCACTGGATGAATATGGGCTGCCCAGCAAGAGAGTGGTTCACAGGACCACCCTCACCAGATCACATGACC
This sequence comes from Octodon degus, assembly GCF_000260255.1. Taxonomy (NCBI): domain Eukaryota; kingdom Metazoa; phylum Chordata; class Mammalia; order Rodentia; family Octodontidae; genus Octodon; species Octodon degus. The sequence goes on along the minus strand of NW_004524826.1, from coordinate 2,616,763 downwards.
ACCACCAGGGCACATTCCCAGTGAGCCACCTCCAGGCAAGTCCCACCTCTGAACTAACTTGTTGATGGAATAAGTCATTGATGAGCACAGAGCACCCATGATCCAGTCACTTTCCTCACACTTGAGAATTTGGGGGACTATTTTAGATCTAAATTGTGACACCTCCCAGACATTTTATACCATTGCAGGATGTTGTCTCACAGGCTTCCTCTCATGGTGGTAGGTTGGGTTACATCTGCCTCTTCCAGGGGGCTGGCTTCTTCAGAACGGGACTTCAGGAGATGATTTGTGAGCTCATGCTATTTGTTACTTATAGATATCTACTGTTGATAAGGCATTGATCTTTGTGGCCTTCAGACATGATGGAAGAAAGCCATAGAACAGGGCAAGAGTAGCAACTGCAAGCATAATATTGCAAGATATTAATCATCAAATAAATATTGCAAGATTTATTTGATCATCACTATAGTCATATTTGTTCATTACTACTTTTATTTGATCTTCACTATAGTCATATTTTTTCATTACTACTTTTATACATTTTTGAAGATGAGAAAGTGTGACATAGGCAGAAGAGCAGTTACAATCCCAGAAAGACCCAGGTTCAACAGAAGTAGACCAGGACTATTGCTGTTTAGCTTGGAAGTGGAGGTGGGCCACAGGCAGAGTTGAGAGAAGAGAAGAATCTTTAGAAGTTGTTTGATAAAGGCATTTAAAAATCAGAAGCAGACTAAAAACTTTTTTTATAAATTGCAATATGATACCAAAAAGTTCAACTACACTCAGCTGCTATTTTCAAAAATTCATTAGTAAAGATATTCTTCAGATACAGCCATCTATAGCTCTCTGGGTCTATTGAACTCTGAAAATTATATTCTGAGATTTTATCTGGAGGGGATAAATCATGGAAAGAATCTACCTAGAGCCAGGTTTGGTGGAGCATGCCTGTAATCTGGCAGTCCGGAAGGCAAAGGCAACAAGATTGCAAGTTCAAGTCCAGTCTGGGCAACTTAATGAGATTTTTATCTCAAAATAAGGCTTTTAAAAGGATCTGGGGATATAGCTCAATTTGGAGGGCTTGGGTTCAATCCTTACTATCTAAAAATAAAACTAAACACAAATGGCTTACTTATATAATGTCTTAATTTTTTTTCACCACCAATGTGGGGTATTAAACTCAGGGCCTTTTGCATACTAGGCAAGCACCCTGCCCCTGAGTCATACCCCCAGATCATAAAAATATTGTTTTAAAGAAGGAACATTGCTCTCCATGCGTACTCTGTGATGTGCTTAGGGCTGGAGCCATGGGAAATGGGAGAGAAAACACAGAAGTGATGTCCCCAAGGAGGAGGAGGAAATGAGGGGTGGTAGGTCCCGAAAAAATTGAAAGGAAGGTGGTGCAAGCCAGTTCTGCTTGACTTCATGGTCATTGACCTATAACTGGAATATGCTAAGCTCCACTTCTAGCATAGAATCCCCATCTCACCCTCCATTTCCCTAATCACTTTCTGGTGATTTAGAAGGAAAAAACTGAAAGTTTCTTATCTCACCATTGAATGCTGGGATTATACCAGAGAAGAAGACTCAGCTCTTAAGGGATTTGGATCAAACCTGCTGGAAGAAAGAAAAGGTGAGAACTTCCCAGGAGCCTTTGGTTCTCTTTGGCAGGGTCCCATTTGAGAAACTCCCTGCTGTGCTATTTGGCATGTCACACCTCTTCTTTCTAATATTGCTCTTTTGCCCATTGGGTCCAATTCCTCTCCTTGCCCTAGCTTGCTGTGACATACAGTTATTTGTCACCGTGGCAGTTTCAATATATATGGAAAGTACTCTTGCATTTAAAGCAAGACCTGTGCAACCTTTTTTTGATGCATTGTATGGAACCTGTCTACCTAGAATGCTTTTCTGGGAAGGCTTGTCCTTGAGATAACACAAGCTGTGGTTATCCCAATTGTGAAGGCCTCATTAACTTATGTAGGTAGAATAACTGACATTGCTTTGATAACTTGTTTTTCACATACAGCTGCATATATTGTTACATAAATGGATAAATAAATGATTGAGGGATCTGATCTTGCTCTTGGTGGTAGCTTCAGAACACTATAAAATATCACAGTGTGTGATAGAAGTCAGGGAGCTTCAGTTGGGCTGAACTTCATTGTTCTTTTTCTTTGCTTGATACGTTGATCTTAAGATACTAGCACTAGTGGAAATCTCAGGGATTATTTGCTCCATTACATTACTCAGTGTATCAATACTCTTTGGGCAAGGTTTTATGTCCTACTTGAACACCTCCAGTGGTGGCGTGCTGATCTGTTTTGCTTGTGGGGATCTAGTTTCCTAGCATTATCCACATGGAAATACTCAGAATTTTAAGAAGCAATCTTGTGTTCAGGTCTGCCTTGGTCCGAGTTATCACCCTTCACACTTGGAATCATCTAACATAGCTCTGATCATCTTCCATTTGGCCATGCTCTTGTATATGAAAAGAACTGTCATGTCCCTTATTGATATTCCCTTTTCCTGGATTAGGGCATTCAGCACTAGATTAGAGTTCCTCAGATCACATACTTTGTAGATCATTCCTTATTCTGTCCCTTTTCCTTTGATTTCTAGTCTATGTGACTTCTAGAATGTGTTGCTATGAAGGATTCTAAGATATCCACAAAGTTAGTCATGCTACATGTCTTACTTGCTTAGTGATGATAGGCACATTTGAATGCACCTACTACTTGTGTTTCTCCTTAAGTAAAGTATCTACATGGGTCCTTTGCTTTTTTTAAGTGGACAGTTTATTAATTTACATTTGAGTTGTATGAGTTCTCCACATATATTATATATTAACTGCTTGTCAGATATGTAGCTTGAAAATGTTTTTTATTCTGACTCTTTAGATTGCCTGGAATTTTGTTGATTATTTCCTTGCTTTTTAGTTTCATGTGGTCCTATTTATTTATTTTTGCTTCTGTGGCTTTTGATTTTGGTATCATATCTGAAAAGTCACTGTCAAGGCAAATTTCCAAGTAGATTTTTCTCCTTTGTTTTCTTCTAGGAGTTATATGTTTTCATGTCATACATGTAAATGTTCAATCTATTTTCAGATCATTTTTGTATGGGATAAGATATGAGATGTGATAAAAACTACCATGAAAGTTTAAATTTAAAAATTATAGTACCTAATCTATTAAGAATTTTTCTCATGAAAGGATATCTATTTTTTTAATAATTCTTTTTTGTCTATTGAGGTAATTGTAGGACTGTTTATTTTTAATCCTGTTAATGTGATGTGTTGTTCTTTCTTAACTGAGGTGAGCAGGAATGAATGAGTGTCTAGAGCAGAGGTGTAGGGAAGCTGTCAGTGACATCTGAAGTTCAGCCATCATTGAGGACAAGGGAATGGGGCTGGGGTTGAAAGTCAGGGGAATCCCTGGATGATAAGAGGTTGCCTTGGCACCGTGTTGCTTCTAAGAATTGTTCGCAGTGCTGAGGGAGGGGATTACCCACTTTAGGAGAGAATATTTTCAGTTGTATGTACTACTGGCTGTAGTGTGAAGTGTTACCTCTTAGTGTTCCCTTGCAGGGCTGGGGGTCATCAAACACACCAGAGCAGGTGCCATGTGATAAAGCATTTGGTGGGGAGGGGGAAAAGCATGTGGCTTCATTGTTCTTCCCCAAAATGTTTGAGGTAGATGCACAAATAACTCAAAACAAAAACTGCCCAAAAGAAATTTTTTTTTTTTTGGAGGACTTTCTTTCAAAAGCAATTTAGGTGGGGTCCACCTTCTAAACATCTGAGGAAATCCAACCATTACCCTTCTCTGGGATTCCTCTGGCAGGGATCCTGGGATGAGGCCATGAATTGATTTCTAGGAATTTTCTGGAACTTGCAAAACCTTTCCCAGAGCCAGAGACATGCACAATGTGGAACTTGTAAAAAAACAAAATGGGGTGACAGAAACAAACTGGAAAGATAAAAAACAAGAAGTGATTGAAAGGAAGTGACTGTGGTGAATGGAGGTCATTTGGTTAATACAGAGCACAAAGGAGTCATGAGGTTCAGTGGCTGAGGGTGGCCCTGGGCCAGCACAGAGCAGGCCAGTGCTGGAGGACTGAGAAAGGCTGGGAGAAGGCAGGGCTGGCACTTTACTGAGAAGTGTGGCTGTGGCAGTACAGTCCTCAGTGTGCATCCCCCAAAGACCCACATGAGAGTGCATCTGGAGGGAGAAGCACATCTTTGGGAATGGTGGGGCTGTCATCCTGAGTAGCAACAGACCTGGCTCTGCTTCTTCTGAGATGCTTGGCAGATGGCATGGGGATGAGCTGGCCACTGCCTGGAGTTCCTCACAAGCAGATCCCAAGCAAAGTTGGTGATTGCGTCACTGCCCTTCTTCCAACATGAGCTCTGTGGGAGCAGTCTGCTGGCAGGACAAAGCTGGTACAGACTCCTGCTGGCGAGGGACATGCTGAACACTGCCAGATCCCACTGAACAGCTCAGGCCCACGTTGAAACTGAGATTCTGACTAGATCATTTTTTGTCATCCTCCTCATGATACCAGGAAGAACCATTATTTGTGCAATGTGTCCTCAACTAATTTAAGCACAGATTCCTCAAAATCCTCCCCCCTTGGCCTCAGTCTCAGGATCCTTTCTGTGCTAGGCCCTCAACCACTCCTGTTACTCAGTTCCTACCCCCTCACCTACAGCAGTTGTACTAAAGCCTGGTCACTTCAGTGAGAAGCACAGAAAGGCTTGAACCTGTCTTTCATCAGAGGCAAGAGGGCTGGTCTCCCTCCCCGCAGGTGTGTGAATCATCCTGTCAAGGTAAGACCCTGCCACCCCTCCTGCTAATTGAAATGCAGTTCATTCCTCAGACACAAACTGACAGCACTCACAAGAGGCTGGCTTTGTGTCTACTTATTTCAGTATCTCCCTCTATACTATGTATTCACAATGTAACGAAAGTCCTAGCTGAGGAGAACATTGGAAGGAGCAGGAAAAACAGCATATATAGAAATCACTCTAATTAGAAGTACAGAAGGAGAGAGAAAAAGAAAAGATCATGATGCATATTATATGTGTATCAATTTCCCAAGATGAATGTATTTATGACAAAGTCTCAGGTATTGCTAAGATCTACATGGAGTCAGAGAATTAAGAATTGGAGAACCCTAACTTTGGGTGAAGACTAAGGAAAATACACGTTTTGTTTTCCTGCTCAGTTCCCAAGGCACAGCCTTGAATAGTCTGCCATTTTCATCCAAGACCCAGGGGGCTTCTGGTAAAGATTCTTTTTTTGAAGGGGAGTCTCTTCACTGTAACACGACATCAGAAGCCATAAAGTGCTTTCTAAATACTACAAATAAGAAGCCCCATATGATTGAACAATAAAGCTTTGAGTGATGGGTGGGCCAGGACAGAATGAACAGAGAGGCAGTGATAAAAATTTGATGAGCAGTTCAACTTTAAAGCAATCAAAGTAGCAGAAATATTTTTTTTTCCTTTTGCCTGGTAGTGAGGATGCAACATGTACCCACACGGAGACCTTGCAGGCGGCACTCATATGTCTATTCTCACTGCTGTTTAAATTAAAAATTGAAATAGTTATTTTTGAATACAGATCTTACATTATGCATCTCAGAATCAATAACTTCTTAAATCAACTTGAATTATTGTCATTTAATGGCTGAAATCTAAGACTTTTTCACATCACTCAGAATACCCACATTTTAAAGGCCCTAATAAGTCATATATGCCAACAGCTTTCTGTGTTACTTAGAAAGTAAATATTCCACAATCTCAAAAGCACAAAAATAGTGAAACCTCCCACACTGCACCACACATGCATAACGTTCACAGGGGCAAATGCATGTCCAACTCTCTTTCGAATCTACTAGGTTTATCGTATTCTTGAGGAATGACGCATTGCCTGGGAAATCATGGATTTGGGCATGGAGATTCTGAGAGCTTATTTAGTGACTTGTATTAAATTTTCCCTAGAAAGTTTCTGGTGTTCAGATTTTTGCTGTTGTCTGTTTTCCCATCTCTCTGGCCTCTAAACTAGTTTCTAAGTGTTTTGTTTTGGACTTGGCATCACTGTTTTTTTTTCACTTAAGTTGTATTTTTTTTTTTTTTGAACACCAGTGATGTGCCAGATATCATGCTATTAGAGATTTAATGGTGAAATAAATAATCTCATTCCAGTCTTTCTGGAGCTTAAAATCTACTGTAGGATTCCTTGAACTACACATGCTGGACCAAATCCATGTTATCATCTGTTTTTTGCATAGATTGCAAGGTGAGAATGACTTCTATATTTGAAAATGTAATTAAAATTGAAAGAAGAATAAAATTTCATGACGTGTTCAGAGTATCAAAACTCAGATATTTGATTCAACAATAAAGTTTTACTGGGACACAGCAGCGTGAATTTATGTCTTCTGGGCTATCACAGCAGAGTTGAGTAGTGGCTACAAAAACCGTCTAGAACAAATTGCCAATATTTACTGGAGCTTTACAGAAAATACTTTCCAGTTCCTGGTAGAGAGGCTGGACAGAAAAGAAAGAAAGAAAGATAAATAAAAGTGGGTGTGGAAAGTGATGTGAAGAAAACAAGGGCAAGAATGGGATTGCCACTGTCACCTGCAGCCAGAGAATGACTTGATTACAAGACTGAGATCCAAGAGGCAAGAAAGACCCAAATATGTTGAGAAGGAATAGCTCAAAGCTATCCAGGTAGCAGAGATGGGGACAGTGGGGGCAAGTGTGCTGGTGGGGGAAACACTTTGCGTTGGTGGAGGTGAGAAACACACAGAGGCCTCTCTCCTTTGGGGCCTGCCCTCTGCAAAGCACGTCCCTCTGTTTGTCAAGTACTCAAATTCTAAAGAGAAACTGAATGTGAATGATTAAGAAGTTAACTTTTAAATAATTTTTCTTTTTATTTACAGAAATTAGAATGTGTGGTGACTTTCAGATTGTGTCAGAATATGTAATTTCTCTCACTGATTGGTTCCATGAATCAATTAACACATAAATTCATAAATTGCTATGGTATAGTAATAGTTTATATTACCCTGAGGGGAAAGGGAGAGAGAGAAGGTAGAGAGGTGGGGGGGAGAGAGAGACAGAGAGACAGAGAGAGACAGAGAGACAGAGAGAGAGACAGAGACAGAGGGAAAAGGGAAGGGGAAGGGGAGGGAAAGGGGAAGGGGGAGGGAGGGAGGCAGAGACAGAGACACAGAAAGACAGAGACAGAGACAGAAGAGGGAGGGAACAAAGTGAGGGAGGAGGAGCTAGTTGCAGAGCTGTCTCACAGAATAAGACTTAGTACAGAAAAGAGATTGCATGGATAGAGTAGCCAGATGGTTTCTAGAATGAAGCAATTTGGTGGTTGCAAAAGTTTAGAGCCACGCTGCCAACAAAAAATGCTTGCTTTAAGAAATGTAAGAATCCTGAGGAAGGCTAAGTTCCTAACCACATATGACAAGGATTATGAGGCATTTTATTTGATGGTTTGAAGGCAGTGCAGTTCTAGGTAACAAGTAGATTATGTAGCTATGTCTTTATATGAGTTGTATAGTTTACAAAAGGTCAAGTAGTGTGTTCATTTCACAGATCCAGAGGAGCATCCAGGGAGACTAAGAGATACCCTAGGCCCTGGACATGAGCAGGAATAGAGCTGTGTTGTCTTTCTCACTACAGAAGCTCACAACAGAGCCGCTTCTTCCAGCTGCTATCCAAGGTCCAAGAAAATTGGCAAAGAACAAAAGCAAATGTTTACAGAAAAGCACAACCTAGCTTTTGCAGGAAGCATTTGCTTCTTCCCATGTTTTGTCCTTCCAAATTTTGTGTTTCCCTGAAGTTCTGTTTTTAGTGGAAAACACATGTGGTCTGAACTTTGCTGAGCCTTTTTCAGGGAAACTCTGTCCTGCTTCTCTACTTCGGGGTCTCACACACCAACTCAGAAAGCACAAAGCTGACAGGAGCCAAAGCTCCCAGGTTTCCACAGCACTATCCTCACCCCAGTACCCCATAAAATGCTATAATAAAAAAAGGGGACAGAATGGGCTATTTTTCTCTCTTAGGAAAGAAAGGTTGGGTGATTTGGTACTAAGGACACTCATAGAAATCTGCTTAGATTTGTACATGAGGCAGTGGGGGGTGCATACTTGACACCTGCCTGACTGATGCTCAGGGTAGTCAGTACAGAAACAAACGTGCTGCCTGACACACTCAAGGTAGATAGTTAAGTGCCTCAGCCTTAGTCTCTAGTTTTATAATTTAGGTGCTGACTAGAAGTTTCATGGAGACAGAGGAGACCAAGGGCAGAAGTGCATGACCTCCCTTAGGGGATAATTAGTACAATCCCATGGAACTGTTGGGGGGCAGGGGGCGGGGGAAGACTCTGAGGCTTTGTGTTATGGTCTGTGTCTGGGTGTCCCTCATGTAGTCAGTGGGGTGTCTTGTACAGGTTGTGATGGATTCATGATCCAATGCTGGGATTATGGATGTGAGTGCTACACTCACCCTGGGGCAGGTAATCTGCATGCAGATGTGGTGGGGGCGAAAGACTAGCTAGCTGCTCCTCCCTTTGCTCTTTGCTGTCTTTTGCCATGTGCCACTCTGCTTAGAGCCAACTGAGTATGGACTGAAACCTCCACTGTGAGCTTAATAAACCTTTTCTTCCTTAATTTTGGACATTGGGTATTTTGTCCCAGCAATGGGATAAAAGTAACTGAGGCACCTTGCAGTGGCAACAAGAGTGGAAACCACTGCTTTCATTGGTTTAAAGTTCCTGGTTTATTACAAAGTCTACAGAAGCCCTTTCCTCCTCCTTCTGTGTCGTGGAGGACACTCTGCCATGAATTGCTGTAGAAATGGAGGAAGCGAGACAGAAGACACAAAAATCACCTTCCCTGGGCCCAGAGCTGTGCAGCTGATGTGCGGGTGAGAATTCAGCTCAGGTTCCCTTATCTTGCTTTTCTGCAATTTGCCAGCATGAAAGGCATTTTCTTGTTTGTTCTTCAATTGCAAGTATGAATGAGACAATTCTCTGCAAGCATCTTGAATTTCTTGAAGTAGCATCTGAATGCAAAAGTGAATGTGTCAGACAGCTATCAAAGCTGGAAGCAAAGAAAGTCACAGAATGAGAAGAAACTTTCAAATAAAACCTAGCACTTCAAAGTCACAATGTCATAGAAATGACTAAATGATATTTTTTGAGGTCAATGAGATGTGTAGAACCTATAGTTCTTTCTAAAGAATAGTAACCACTTGTCTTTGTATAGTGATTAATAATTTGCAAAGCACTTTCACATATATGGCCTTATTTCTTGTAAATGTGGCATGCATACAACACAAAAGTGTTGTGAAGTGATGACTGTTTTTAAATTATTTGAAAGGGGGAGAGCCCAACTCAGGCACAGCACACTGTACTCAGCTACTGAGCAGAATAAGGAACTGAATCCTGATCTCATGATGCTAAAGTCCATGCCATTGTCACCCTATGGGACCTTCTTCAGAGAACTGAATCTGCCCCCCTCCCACTTTCTGTCTTGCCACCCCTTTAGTGAGGAATCAGGGACCACACTAAAGTCACCTGCACATACAGTAGGTCTCTACTTCTAAGGTAGATTAAGTCTGGCCCCTAGAAGCAAAATAGAAGAGATGGGTGAAAGAGGCCCTTGGGGAAACAGATTTCTAACCAGCCTTTGTAACTAATAGGTTGGTCACTGTTCCACAATAAGAAAAATTAACAAAGAGAAGTTTCATTTATTCAAGACTACTGTGGAGTGGTTGGCCAGAGATTGTAATTCAGGTTTTCTTAAGTTTTCCCCTATTCTCCTTTACCTTTTTGATGAGGATCTTTCACCTCCCATTATCTCAAGTACAGACTTTAGTCAAATAGCTCTGTCTATAACAATGATATATTTTCACATATATTTGAAAATTTTAATTAGTTCATATTCACCATAACAATCACATTCATTGTGGAGAGTTGGTATAGACACATATACGTCACAGTTCTTTTCCTTTTATCTTCCTCCCTCCTCCCTCCTCTTTATTCATCTCTTGATGCCCTTTCCAGTTGCAAAAGAACTATTCCTGTTTCCAATGATCTATTCCTTATTTTGCTCCTTATTTATACCTTGGGCTTCTCATGTGAGATAAACATGAGTTTTTAAGCATGTGTGCTGATTTATTTCACTTAACGTTTGTTTTAGGGTACAGCCATTTTATCTGAGTGATGTAAATGTACCCTTCTTTATGGGGAGTAGTGTTCCATTGTGTATGAATGCCATCTTTTTTCTTTTTAATCCATTCATCTGTTGTTGGACATCTAGGCCACTTTCAAGATTTAGCTATTACCCTGTGATTTGTGTTCCCATTAACATGGTATACTTGTATACTTATAATAAGATATCTTGAACTCTTTTGGAAATATACCTATAAAGCTAAGAGTTTATCTCTTGTACTGATAAAGATTTTTGATTTGGATGTACTGTGTTGCAAAAATACTTTTCTTGGGCCAGCGAGATAGCTCAGTAGTCTAAAGTACCTGTTTTTGTATCTGACAAGGTCAGTCAAGTTACATTTCTTGTTATATAGGTCTTGCTTTATCTTGGTCTTAACCATCCAGCAGAAAAGTATAAAAGCAAAATAGGTAAAGTCATATTAATATGCTGAGCTGTAAAAGGCTCAAGTCAACAACTTCTGACAATGCCAATCCTATGGATAACCCATTACTATTATGGACTACTGGACTATATTGGAATATTTTTTTGGAATTCACACACCTACAATATTTAAATGACAGTGGAATACTCATCTCTGACAAAACTATATAAAAAAAGGGGATAGAAATGAAGAACCATTTTGTATCTGTATATTCAAAATAGGATAGATATACAGCTACTTTCCCTTAGTTCAATGAATAGAAAGATTTGTACTAATAGTATTTGTGGACAGGATGTCATGTCTGCATCTTGTACTTTGAATAACCACTACAAAGACAACAATATGCAATGTATTAATTATTGAAACTTCCTACTAATAGGTTTTGAAACTGTCTCATTGTTTTGTTTCTCAATAAAATTATTTAAACAAAAGAGTGCTTGGTTATGCAGGCTTAGGCAAATGCACAGGGACCTCAGTTTGATTCCTGGCATCACATACCACACCAGTCCCACCCTCAGGGTAGACTGAGCCAGCCACACATACACACACACACACACACACACACACACACACACACCCAAACCAAACCAAACCAAAACAAAACCCCTCATCTCATTTTGTAAAAGTTCTTGTGCTAGGGATATACTTGAATGATAATGATTCCAAATAAGCTATTCACTAATTTTAAAACAAATCATAAAAGCCTCAAGGCATTGAAGAGTTTTATACTTTTTCCAGCTAGAGATGGTTATCTAGGTGTAACCACTAGGTAAAAGTTCTTGTGCTAGGGATATACTTGAATGATAATGATTCCAAATAAGCTATTCACTAATTTTAAAACAAATCATAAAAGCCTCAAGGCATTGAAGAGTTTTATACTTTTTCCAGCTAAAGATGGTTATCTAGGTGTAACCACTAGGCAAACATAATTTGTATAGAATTTATCCCATATTTACTTCATTTTACTTCAATATATAGCAACAATGCAGATGTCCTTGCCATAAAATCGTACTTTGTTTTACAACTGCATTTTTTTCCAGGTTTTATTACTTTTTTTCGAGATGGTCTTTTTATGTAGTTCAGCCTGGCCTTGAACTCACAGTGATCCTCTTACCTCAGTCTCCCAAGTGCTGACATTACAGGTGTGCACCATCATGCTTGCATTACTGAATGTACTAATAATTTTTTCCTTGATTTTTCTAAATTTATGCAAGTGATTATTGGTTCTATTATTTGATATTGCTAGAGATGTATAAACAGTTCAAAATAGAAAAAAATGAATGTGTTGCATGGCACTCATAATATGTCTGTTGGTGTATGTACTATTTTCAGACCAATACAATCTAATATCTGGTAATAGCACTATTGCCATAACACTATAACCCCATTAACAATATACCATAAAAATTTTAATCTCATGCAGAAAAAGGTTTTGACAAAGTTCAACACTCATACATGGTAAAAAACCCTACAGAAAATTGGAATAGATGGTCTTTATTTCATCCTGTTAAAAGCCACCTATAACAAAACAACAGTAAATATCATACTAAAGGGACAAAAATTGAAAGCCTTTACTTTAAAATCAGGGACAAGAAAAGGATGTCCAGTGTCACCACTGTTTGCTCAATATAGTTCTGGAAATATTAGCCAGAGCAAATAGACAAGAGAAAGAAATAAAAGACTAATAATTGGAGGGGTGGACATGAAATTATCATTATTTGTAGATGACATTATTCAGTACATAGAAGATCCTAAAAATTTCATTGTAAGACTTGTAGAATTAATAATCAAATTCAGTAGCATGATACAAAGTCAACACTCAAAAATCAATACCATTTCTTTTTTTGTGAGTGTGTATTTAGTACAGGGTCTATAGGGTCTTACTACACAAATTAGACTCATAGCAATCCTCCTGTTTTCAGTCTCCCAAGCGCTGGGATTACAGGTTTGTGAAGCCCAATCTCAATCCCTGTCTCAGCGTGCCCTGGGGACAAGGCTGGCATAGCACACTGGAGATAGAACTTTGGTCCCTGCATCTGCCTAAGCAGGCTCTTTAATCTGCTGAGCTATCTGCCTGGCTCTTTCAGTATCATTTCTACACACAAACAACGAACACCCCAAGAGAGAAATTATGGAAAGCATGACTTTCACAACACTCCCTAAATGAAATACTTAGGAATCAATCTCACAAAGCAAGTAAAAGATTTATACAGTGAAGAACAGGCATGGTGGTGCATGCCTGTAATTCCAGTGCTAGGAAGGCTGAAAACAGGAGGATCACAAGTCTGAACTTCATAGGGAGACCCTATGACAAACACATAAAAAAAAAGATTTATACTGTGAAAAGTAAAGTACTCTGAAAAAAGAGATTGAAGAGGATTTCAGAAAATGAAAAGATACTTCTTGCTCCTGCATAGAAAGAACCAACATTATGAAAATGACCATATTTCCAAAATTATTATACAGATTCAATGCAATTCCAATTAAAATGCCATTAGTATCCCTCACAGATCTTCAAAAAACATTTCTAAAATTTATCTGGAACTAGAAGAGATCTAGAATGGCAAAAGAAATCCTGAGCAACAAAGGAAAGGCAGAAGGCATCATAAGCCCTGATTTGAAATTATACTACAAAGCTACTGTGCTAAAATCAGCATGGAATTGGAAAAAAAAAGAACTGGGGATCAATGGAACAGATTAGAAGATGTCGACACAACTAAAAACACACTCAGCTACCTTATCTTTTAAAAACTTTTTTATTTTTAAAAGAGTGTATAAATTAGAATTTAAACAGAAAAAATTAAAAGTAATAAAGAATTTCACTTAACAAAATAATATGAATTTCACAGTATTTGTTGTAATACATAGAGTTGTCTTCCAGCCAGTTATTCATATTATCAGATGTATGCATGTAAAATTGGAAGAAGAAAGGAAAAAAAAGAAAGAAATGTGTAAGAAATTGAGAAGAGAAAAAGTACAATTGAAAAAAGGAGAGAGAGAGAGAGAGAGAGAGAAAAAGAACAACTTAGGTATTATCTGCTCCTTTCCTAGACACAGTACAGTTGTCCAAACCACCCTGCTTACATACATAGACAAATCTCTTTCCCCCAACTCTTCTCCTGTCCTTCTCCTTAACTCAGTAACTCTTTCCTTTTGAATATGTTCATTTCCTCTTCCTAGTATCTATTGTACTCTTCATATTCCATTTTTATCTTTCAAGTTCTTACACTAAGGAGAAAATATGATGTTTGCTGGTTTATTTCACTTAAAAGTACATTCTCTAGTTGCACCAATTTACCAACAAAAGACTCAAATTTATCATGTTTTATAGCCGAGTAATACTCCATTGTGTAAGAATACATTTTATTTATCCATTCTTCAGTTGTTGGACATCTGGGTTGTTTCCAGGATTTAGCTATGATAAATTGCACTGCTGTAAACATGGGTTCACACATATCACTGTGGTATGAGGTTTTCAGCTCTTCTGGAAAATACCTGTTAGGAGGGGATTAGTTGGCTTGAATGAGATCTTCAATCCTAGATTTTTAAGGAATCTCCACACTGATTTCCATAGTGGTTGTATCAGTCTGCACTTCCACCAACAGTGAGTCATCTTATCTTTGACAAAGCTGCCAAACATGTTCACTGGAAGAATGATAGTCTCTTTAATAAGTGATGCTGGAAAAACTGTCTTTTTACATGTTTAAGGTTAAAAAATAGACCCATACTTATTACCACGCACAAAACTACAGTTCAAGTGGATCAAAGATTTAAATATTAAAACTGAAACACTAAATCTTCTGGAGTAGAAACTAGGTAGAAATATTAAAGACATGGGGGTAAGTAGAGAGTTTATAAAAAAATCAAACTATATGACAAATACTTCAAAGGATCAACAGCTGGCATCTCATCTTTATGAAAAGTTTCTGCACATCAAAATAAATCACCAACAGAGTAAAAAGAAAACCTATGAATTGGGAAAAAATTATACTCAACTGTCCCCTCAACAAAAGCCTTCTATTTAGAACATACAGAGATTAAAAAATATCAGGCTTCCAAAATTCAAAGACCCAATGAAAACATGGGCATCTGAGATGGATATACACTTCACAAATGAAGAGACATAAATGGCAAATGCATATATGAAAAATGTTCAACGTCATTGTCATTCAAGAGATGCAAATTAGAACAATGCTGAGATGCCATCACAGGCCAGAAAGAATGGCTCTCATCAAGAAGTCAACAAGTAACAAATGCTGGAGAGGCTGTGGGGAAAAAGAACCCTCCTCTACTATGTTGGAGTGCAGGCTGGTACAACCATTGTGGAAATCAGCATGCAGATTCCTCCAAAAGCTAGGATTGGAGGTTCCATTCAAGACAGCTATTTGCCTCCTAGGTATTTTTCCAAAAGAACTGAAATCATCATACCACAGTGATATATGCACACCCATTTTTACAGTAGCCCAATTTGTCATAGCTAAGTCTTGGGAACAATTTAGATGCCCATCAACTGAGCAATTTATAAAAATGATGCAATGGAGTACTACTCAGCTATAAAAAAGATAAATTTGAGGTTTTTGTAGATAAATGGATGCAACTAGAGACTGTATTGATAA
This sequence comes from Octodon degus, assembly GCF_000260255.1. Lineage (NCBI taxonomy): Eukaryota > Metazoa > Chordata > Mammalia > Rodentia > Octodontidae > Octodon > Octodon degus. The sequence continues at coordinate 2,601,472 of NW_004524826.1, read as the reverse complement.
GTGAAATAAATCTGACCTGCATGTACAAATACCATATTGTCTCACCAGTGTGAGACCTTGAAAGAATAAATAAAATCTGAAAGATACAGTAGATGCTGTGAAAGGGAAAGATTTTGTTTCAGGTGAAGAAAAAACTGGGATGAGGAAAAGGACAAAAGAAAGAATGGAAAAGATATATTTGTGTATATATACAAGATGGTTTGGAAAATTGTATTGTTGATTTCTGCTAGTCTTTTCAAAGGAGCAGTTAATGCTAAAATTCTTTTCCTTTTATTATTATTTTCTTCTTTTATCTTCCTTTTAATTTCTTATGACGTTTTTGTTGTAGTTGTTTTGTTTTATTTTTAACCAATTTTGAAGGTTTATATCTGGTAATGTAAACAACTAATTGTAGCATCATTCAATACAGCAACAATTATTGAATTCATATTACTTCATTTAAGGAAATTTTAAATTCTTCCTAATGTTTTCTTAAAAATAGTTTTGTATTCTTTAAAATTTTTTTCATCTCACTAATTGTAACAGATTTCCCAAATTTTCTGATGTTTCCTTCATTTTGCACTGAAGCTGCACATTTGGGATATTTATTTGTTTCTTCACTTATAATTTTGAGTACATTATTGGATATCAATGACATATAATGCAAAAAGATCACTGCAATTGATATTTAATTCTAAAAGTTTCACTTTCCCACTTCCATGTGCTCATGTTCTATCATCTTTCTATTATTGGCTGCCATTCTTCCATTTGACCTTCTACATTCATATCCAAATCCACACTACATTTGTTAAATACAGTGGCTGCAAGAAAACATTAACCCTAATGAATCTTCATCTAATGAGTAATAGATAGGTTATAACCTTTTCCTCTGACTAGGTACAGATTCATTTGATGGCTCATTCATTTTCTGTATTTGATATTGAAAAAAGAATTTTGCTAAATTGAAACACTCAAAGTTGAAAAACTAATAAGTTAAAATGTTCATATATGAGTTCAAAAGTTACATATTACTTATAAATGAAAACCTCAAACAAAAATGGAAACAACCACCAAGAAGCAACAAAGGAATAGTAGAAGAAAAATTTACCACTGAAGCTAATAATAGTCTAGCTATAAAATAACACTTTTTATTTTAGCATCTTGTATAAAAAATAGCATACGCAGGTTTGCTATATAACATTATTGATTGAATTCAAATCAGAGTCACCCAGCAGTAAGATATACAAACTGCAACCCCATTGTGAACATGTTAAGCAAACAGACATGTTTTCTTATTTAATTATTAAACCTCAGCCTATATAATTTTGTAAAACAATTTAATAAGTTAAATATAAAATAAGGGAATATATATATATATATATATATATATATATATCTCATATTGCATATTTTATATGTGACCCTAGGCAATTCCTCTTCACTTAATGTGGCCCAGGCAGCCAGGAGATTGGAAGCCTCTTCTCCAACCGCTGAATGTTTTGGCTGTGGTGGAAGGAAGAGAGAAGGTGAGAAGAACTGTGGTAAGTCCTGGAAATGTTGAATGCAAGAACATGCTGAACGAGCAGAGATCAAAGAGGCCGGTGGCGTTCAGCCAACCTGAGGAACTAGGCCAGTCCTCGGAGGATGAGACAAACGCTGATATCAGGAAAATCTGAAACACACACAGAGGAAACTTTGTCTTAGCTTTGGTTCAACTCACTTCAAATATGACTGCAGAACCTGGAAGGAGTCAAGTCTTCTTTTTCATGTTGCTTCAGAATCCTGGTATACAGAGCAGGTTCATCACATGTTCCAACTGCAAAGTACTGACCCTGTGTCCCTGTTTTGTGGTATGGCCTTTCTTTTTGTACAGACTTTCTGGCGGTGGTCTTACTTGATATCTACTCCTTATGTCTTGGCTTCTGAGCCACATCAAAGTTATCCAGAGAAGATGTACCTCCAGATATGACCCCCTAGAAGTCTAAGCCCAGTCAACTGGTTTAATATGGACATTAATAACGATTATGGCTTCACACAGTCAGGGCAGGTGGTCTTTCACCCTCTTCTAAAGAACAGTTTATGAAATCATACTGCTCTTAGCATGATAGTGCTATTGAGAATTGTAGGTTAATAGGGTGATCCAGTATGGCAGAACATTTATCGGAGTTTCTATAATAAACAACCAGCTACCAGCCCCCCATCAGCTTCAAGACAACCATTACATGCTACATGCTGCGCACATGCATACACACACACACACACACACACACACACACACGTGTTTATGTATCAAAACAGATTCTGAGACCATGATCCAGAAGAAATCTCATAACCAGCATACACACATAGGGCAATCTGAGACTGGTGAGAAAAATTAAATAAGAGTTAGATGTCCAGAAAAAAGAAACACATTGTTCTGATAGAGAGTCTAGTGTGTGGACTAAAGAAGTGTCCAGTAGACACAGATCAATACACTAGTCTTGTTGAAAGACCAGCTAGACTTGTAGCTTTCCCTACACTATAATTTCAGGAATTGTAGAAAAAAGGAACACCTTTTTAAAATACTTTTTCCCTGATTGTTGCTGCCTGAAATTAGGTTACCATGGGAGTAGGAGAAAGAAATGATGTTTACTATAGTTTACTATTGTTGCATTAAAATTTTCATGCATTTATTTACTTAAAACAGCACACTTCTAGTGTCCCAGTGCATTAGTTATCTTTCTCATGGCTGGACACAATATCTGACACCAGCATCTCGATGGATGATGGTTCTATTTGGCTCACAGTGTGAAGGGATTCAGATCATGTGCTGGTGCCAATGAAGGAAGATCACAAGGGAAGGGTAGGTGGAGCAAAGTTACTTAGTTCATTGTGTCTGGGGAGCAGAGCAGAGGAACAGCACCAGAGCAGAGGGGCCAGGGACCAAGTATATTACCTAAAGTCATGTCTCCATGACACTCCTAGGCAAAGCCAGCAGTGTGACCTACTAACTGGGCAAGTGTTTTCTTAATACAAGGAAGCTGACATATTAGAATTAGCAATCACACTTAGATGGATGTGCTTTTTGCCTCTGCAGCTCATAAAGCTAACATTTCAGAATTGTACTATTTCTGATAATAAAGAAATTGACTGAAATATCCACTAGAAGCTTCAGCCACAAAATTTGTTCAACGTCACATTTTAACTAAGTCAGTTGAAGAGTAAAAACAATGAATTAATAAAATAATTTACTGATCAATGAAACAGAAACACAGGACTATTTTTTAAATAATTGTTCAATTATGGAAACAGGTTAGAAAGTATTTAAATGCTGTAATCTTTATAACCAAATTTCAAGATGATAACCTCATAATAAGAGGATAAGAATTAAAAATTAGAATAGATTTTAAAAAGTCTTTGTTAATTGAGGCACACTGAAAAAGACATTATCATGAGGAGAAAACACCCTCTGGAGTATATATGAAGGCAAGAAAGTGGAAGCAAATGAAAATATCCATTCAAATAAAATGATCAAACAATAGCTTCACGTAGTGGAAACAACTGTAGTGCTTTGGGTATGTAATTTAGAAACTAAGTTTCAATTTTCTTATCTCTAAAATCAAAATCATAATATATTTCTTAGTGTATACAGTACATTAGAAAAATTAGGACTATTTAAAAATGATTGTAGTTTAAATAAGAATATATGTGCTCAGTAAAATACTTTGCAAAACAGTACTAGACTCCAAATATTTTATTATTACCTTGGGTTGTATTTTTGTTTGAAACATTAGTGAGTAGGTAAATTACAAAGGATTCAAGATGTAATATTGTTCTGAGGAACAAAATCACTTAAGGCATCTGCAGGAAATTGTACACAGGCAGAGCTAGATGTTTTTCTCTTCTTGTTTCTCTTCAGTTTTGCTGTGGATTTTTCAGTGGCTTGCTCATGGAGTCTGCCTCTTAGAACTTTGATCACTCATTTAATGCATACTTGTGTCTATTGGGGGAGTAACCGTACAGGCATAAACATAGAAAACAAGCAATTGGTGCAGGGCAATGCAAAGCAGCGTGGTTCTGTTTCTGTGTGACACTGATGACCTGAAAACTGGAGTCTCATGAAACTCACAAGACACACCTGACACAGCCGGAAGAGAACCACGTCCTGCTCGCTTCCCTATTGCTTCCGTGGGTAATCTCTCCATAGCATCATGCTGCAAAAGCTCACCTTGTTCAAAACCGCATGCTCTCATTGACTGTAGGGCTTTCCATAGAGCAGGTCTCAGCACCTTTTTATTAAATCCATCAATATATGACTCAGCTTTTATACAATTTAGTTCCAACATATTGCAACATGAAAGCAGCTAGCTAAGTGAGGCGGTCATTGTAATTTTTTATGCTGTCATTATGATGACACTGCAGAACAAATCTTTTGGCTGGATGGAGCAGAGAATCTACCATCATGGGCTTCTACTACCATGTACCCTAGTTTCTAGGTGTTATTTTCCTCAACTTAATCCTTTTCTAGGATCACAGTTTGCTCAAGTAGAGCTGTTAGCTGGAAAGAGGAGGAAAGAGAAACTGGACAAGCCAACATTACTGTAGCAGTGATCTGGGTTATGTGTCAAAATGAAAGCTCCAGGCCTCCTTTTCTCCTTTACAACTTCTTTCCTTCTCACTTTGTCTCTCTCTGTCTGTCTCTGTTTCTGTCTCTCTGTCTCTGTCTCTCTGTCTGTCTCTCTCTCTCTCTCTCTCTCTCTCTCTCTCTCTCTCTCTCTAATTTTATTAAGGATCTACAGTGTCTACAGGGTCTCACTACATAGATAGGACTCAAAATGATCCGCCTGTGATCAGCCTCCCAAGAGCTGGGATTACAGGGGTGCGAAACCACGCCCAGTCTCAATTGCAGGCTTAGCACACCCTGGGAGTGGGGCCTGCAAGGCACACTGGGGATCAAGCTGAGCTATTTGGCAGGCCCTTCTTTCTCGGTTTTGACACAGAATTAGGAAGCTCTCTGAAGGTCACACAGATGTGGGTTCTGCAGCCACCACTTTGTGCCCTGGGGCAAGTTCATCTGGGCTTAAAGCCCCTGTCAGTAAAATGAGAATACCTAAGTGTGACACAGAAAGGGAAGTGAATTTTTATTGAAACGTCAATCCAATTCTGTGGGTGGCTGAGTATAAGCAATACTGTAACCAACTAGCCATTGCTGGAAAGGGCTGGGGAATGGAAATTACGGGGCTCCCACATCCCTAAGTCAGTCCTCTGGAAAGCTCTCAAAGCTCTGGTTTGGATGGCCAACCATGCAGTGGGAAGAAAGATACAGAGCCAGTAGGAAGGGCCTACAATAACCTGGAAGGAGTCCTAACAGTTTAAGCCATGCCAGCTTTGTTGAATGGCTGATTCCTGTGTTTAAAGCTGCTGGGAGAGATTCTGGCACTTATTGTTGGATGTTTACCACCATGATTAATACTTTTGTTATATTCTTCCTAATGCTAGAATTGCCATTCCCCTGGTTTTGTTCCCAGTTAAGCTCCTTTGTAAAGTACAAGAGTTACTAGGAGAGACACCAGGAAGAGACGAGGCCAGGCAAATGCAGCACACCTGCACCATTGAAAACAAAGAGCTTGAAAGCAAGTGTTGATAAAACACCACACGCTCAAAATGAAGGTAAGACGAGCCTGAACCCACAATACATCTGGTTGGTGGATCGCTAGTCAGTTTTGACATGGTTTACTTTAAACCCTTCTCAGAATCCTTACCTGTGAGGCATTCCACCTCTCAGGAGAGCACTGAGGTTGGTGACATGCTTCTGGATGGGTATGCTTTCTCAGGCTTCCTTGAAAGTCACAGATTCCAGAAGAATTTGAAAACCCTTATTAAAATAAGTGGTGAGGGGCCAGGGAGATAGTTCAGTAGAATAAGCGCTTCCCTGGTAAGCACAAGGGCCTGAGTTCAATCCCCGGTTCTGCCAAAAATAAATAAAATAAAATATGTGGTGAGTCCTCCGAACCCTAAGTACACAGCAGCGTCAGAGGACTCCTTTTTCTTAAGGAAAGCTCTGTGTTAGTACACACACAGGTGCTTTGCTCTGCCTGGTTGCTGAGGTCTTTGACCTGATCTAGGGTCTGGAATGGAAGAGATAATTTCATACAATGGGTAAAGTGTGTTTGCTTTCTGTTCATCTAAAGTGCTTTGCAGAGCATGACCCAGTTCTATGCTAGGTGCTCCAGATCTGAATGTGTGTATGCGGGTATGTATGAGAGGAGCGGGGATAACTTCTTTGTATTCAAATCATGCAGAATAACTCCCCTCTCCACTCTCCTGGGGTGAGAGTGTGGTGCAGATATCCATTTTCATCTGTGGAATCTGACTCCCTGATTTCCTAGCACCTCTTAATACTCCCTCCTCCTTCATGTGCTTCTGCCCCCAGGAACTGACCATTCAGCCTCACACCTGCTGTGTGTATAGCTCTGTGCTTAGTCACTGGCAGTGCAGGTGTTTGTGCAAGAGAAAAATGGGACAGAGACCTGGGGAAAGCAAGGCATGCACTGTCCTAGCTACCAGAGACCTAGGGCAGAATAGGAGAAATTATACAGTGTAGGTGCTGTAGGTGGAAAGAAAAAGGTGATGGAAGAGTTTGGCATCAGGCAACATGCTGTGGTTGTTAACTGGTGTCACTTATACCCAATTTTTACATTATATTCCCCTTATTATTTTTGCTTTATCCAGATAAAACCTTCATTATCATTGGAATTTAAAATGGTTCATAAGAAAAAATTTAAAAGCAAAGAAAAGGAAGACAAGAAGAACTATGAATAA
>NW_004524826.1:2588203-2594592 GCF_000260255.1 Octodon degus | reverse complement strand
CTTCTATGGAGCCACATTTTCACTTTACTGAAATAATTCTGCTTTGAAACCTGCTTCATTTTTGCCATTTAATTCTGTACACTGAACTTTTCTCCATATGGATCAAGTACTTCCACACAAAGTTTTTATGACTATGCAATATTTATCATAATTTATTTAACCAAGCTCTCATTTCCTCCCCAAGATCAGTCTCCTTGTCCCACATTCCAGCTAAAGTCAGAAGCCAGCAGTAGCTTGGTCTCTTCTGTCCCAAGAAGGTGAAAGAACTGTGGGCTGAGATCAGCAGCCATATTCTATGTCTGCAGTTACAGAAGTGACCACGAAGTTCAAGGGTACCTCAGGGGAGGGTCGGGAGGCAGAAGTGGCTTGGAGGGAAGTATCTCTCATGGCTAGAGAGAGAACAGCATTACTCCTTTCTCTAACAGGCTTCTTTCAGGAAGCAGAAGAAATAAGCCAACGCTCGGGATTGTTTTGAAAGCCAAAGCAAATGGCACATTTGAGAACTGAATTTGGCTCTGTTTGCTCAAGGGAAGGTGGGTGGCATCAGCTGCCTAGGAAACAGGCTTCGAATATGTACTTCCTGGAATTCTTTATGCTTCTCTCTGAAAAGGTTCCTAGTGTTCCTGATAAAGGATGCTTATTATTTGGCATCGACAGGCCCTCTAGTTTTGCTAGCATTGGGTTGCATATGTTGTAAGACCCCACATCTCTTTAAGCTGGGCACAAAGTCTTCCTCCCCTGATTCCTCCATGCCCACTCTGGACCTGACTCCCACCTGCCAACAGTGCACACTTCTCTTTTATTTGCAGTTTGAAAGCTGAGACTCTGGCATGGGTAGGTAGGGCTGCACGCAGAGCATCCGCTGCAGTGTCGTCAGTGTTTCAGGATGCTGCTTAGGAGAGTAAATAACATGTGAAGGACGTGGGTGAAGGACTCTAAGTGTACAGACACCCCCATCAGGGGCTGAATCTTGACCATGATGAAGGCATCATACAGAACATGTGGTCCAAGCCTCCAAGAACTTGCCCTAAAGGAAATAACTACAAACTGTGTTCTTCTACGTCATCCCAAGCTAGGCAGTAGAAAAGTGGATCAGAGAAGAAATCGAGACAGAACAGCTTTAGATCATTATTCGATTATTTGTTCATCAAATCTTAAGCATATTTCAGTGTCACTCATATATGAGATCTGTCCTCACTGAAGATTAACCGAACACCTGACAAGGCTGAGGAAGCAGGACTTCCCTAGGAAATGTGGGACTGTGTCTCAAGAAAGAGGAGAAGGAACGATCCAACTACATGCCGAAGAGGTTGTATTTTCTACAGCCTGGCTCTCACCACAGGCCTTTTGGCTTCACATGCTGGAAGGGGAAGGTGAGCCAAGGTAAACAGCAACAGGAGCTTTGCCTGGGGAGATTTCTGTCTGGGGATACTATCACTGTTTCATTGTGTTTGTGGGTACAAGGGCATGCAAACGCCCAGAAATTCTGCACCTAAGAACCTTGAAATTTTCTGTGTAGACAACATCCTTGCCCCGTCAGTCTTACCTCTCTGTGAAGCAGTTCTGGAAGTGCTCTTTCCTTAGTGCCTTGGCTGCTTCAATGTGTTCAAAAGGTTTACATAGCATAGTCATGTAACTTTGGGAAGAATCGGAACTTGCACAGTGCTAGATCTAGCAGGCAAGGTAGATGGAGACGCACTGTAATGTTTTCACTAGCCTGCCTTCCAGTAGGGTGGCACACAGCAGCAGCATTTGTCATAGTTTTGACCACACCTCATAACGACATTCAAGAGAGAGAAGTTCCAGACCTGCTTCAGGAGAAGTGGCAAGAATCACGGGAGAAGTATATTTAAAAAGAGGGTTATATTTTGACGGGGATTAATGGCAACATATCTTTTTTTTTAAAGAGAATTAAAAAGTAGTAAAAAAAAATAGAAACAACACAGCATTTCACTAAATGAAATAATAGGAATTCAGCAATGGTGGTTGTATTGCATGTCGCTGTCAAGGCTCTCAGGGGGTAGGGCGGGGGAGGGGAGCCACACCGCTGAGTTGTCTCTTGCTTTAAAGAATAGACAGCTTCCCTGTGCACTTTACAGGTCTATCACAATAATAATGAAAAATTCTGACAAATACTACATTTCAATGAAGAAAATGCAAACACCTAAAATGAACAAAGTTAAAATTTACTAAAATAAATTTTTAAATTTTAATATTACCATATAGTTTGATTTCCCCTTGTAAAATGATTAATTTCACCATGTTATGTTCTCTCAAGACATAAAAGTAAGTGTTCTTTTCCTTAAAAATTTTGACATCTTTTTTTTTTTTTTGCAAAACCGGGGATTGAATTCAGGCCCTTGCACTTGCCAGGCAAGCACTTATTCTACTGAGCTATCTCCCTGGCCCCAAGTTTTGGCATCTTTTCAGGAAGATAAGGCAGATATGCAAATGACTATAGATGATTCACATTATAATGTCAACGTTATGAAAGCGTGGACTTTACTTACAATTCACAGCTATATTCTTAGATTTCTGACAACTCAACTTTTTAACAGATACTCAGAAAATAGCTATTGAATAGATAAGTGAAACCCTAGTAGGATTAAGAGAAGTTGTAGAACATAATGTAGAAGATATGTCTTAATTGTGATTTTGTTGTTGTTGTTGTTGTTTTTTGAGATAGGATCTCACCATGCAGTTCAGGCTGGCCTTGAACTCACTATGTAGCCCAAGCTGGCCTCAAAATCATGGCAATATTCTTATTTTAGTCTCCCAAAGGCTGGGATTACAGGCATATGCCACCATTCCCTGATCTAGTTCTTATTTCTAAACAACAGATTTAGCAGGTCAGCAACCTATAAGTGTCTGGTCTTGGCTCAGTCTCCCTTGTGGTTGCTATCAAGTAGTAATTGGGGTAGTAATCATTTGAAAACTTGACTAATATAAGAGTTTCTTGTAGTGGATTTCTAATTGGTGGTCAACTTATTATACCAAGCTGGATTGAACTAGTGTGGTTCTGGGTATGGAAGGCCCACCTGAGGATTGTTGTCAGCAGCACAAAAAACAGAACAGAAACTGCTAGAACACTGTTAGGATTACTGCTTGGAGAAGCTGTTGGAGCTGTTGGAAGCTGCCCATTCTCTTGGGCTGTTCTGCTGGAGGACCTTGTCATGCTGGCTTCCTGATGAACTTTGGAGGAACACTGGTCCTCATCTCGAGCATCACTTCCTGGTTCCAGAGGGGAAGATGGTGCATTGCTCAGCCTCATGGAGAAGCTTGTCATGTTAGCTTTCCTGCTGGGAACTCAGCTTTCTTTATCACTGGAGGAGATGGGGACCTCACTGTTACTGAGGATGGCTCTCTTACCTTTGGGGAAGCTCTGGTGCTTGTCTGAGCATTGCTACCTAGCTCCAGTTCAGATCTCTCAGCTTGCTAGCCCAGATCTTTCATCTTGCTGGCATAGACTTCCTAGCTTCCACCATGGATGTTTGGGCTTTTCCAGCACAGTTCCATGAAGTGAGCCTGCATGAGACTTTGTTGTGGGCTCCAGCCCTCCAGTTGGACTTGTGGGAGGCATTGTTATGAGTTCTAGTTTTTCAGCTGGACTCATGCTGGATATTAAGATCCAAGCCTTCAGCTGAATTCTTTAGCGTTTACTGTGTGGACAGATTTCCTGCACTTCTTGTATATGATTCTTGGGTGATTCCTTGTAAAATATTATAAAATGTGTCATGTATTATATTGTTCCCCTTGCACAAATCCCAAGCCACAACAGATCTGTTTCCAAGATGGTGCCCTCGTATGGCCGAGGGTAAGAGCTCCTCACCATGAAATCCCTTCCATGGGGCCGTTTGACACAAGAGCTGGCTTTGCTCAAAGTGACTGGCCCTGGAGTAGTCATGTGGGAAATCAGTATCTATAATGATCTCGTCTCAGAAAAGAGATGCTATTCCTTGCACGCTTTTCACTGGCCACATAGACCAGCTCTGGTATATGCAGAAGGCACAATGGGAGAGTGTAAGTCCTGGCAACAGAGCTTGTTCAGTCCATGGTGGAGACTGACTGTCCTGGACTGTAAGGTTTTACTGTTTGAGCTTAAAGAGGTGAAATAAGCTCATACTGAAATCTAGTTCACTCGTTCACAAACAGAAGATTATTAAAACTTGAAGCAATGTGTGATTTGATTTCTAGCACACTGAATGACATTTTAAATGGACACCGGGAATCTTCTCTATATAGAAACAGTAGTGGTTCTGCCTGTGTGCACACATGGCATATCACATATCATGCTTTTCCTGACACCATCAATATTCACCTTTGCACAATACTAAAACTACTTGAGTAATTCTGATAGCCAAGAATATACTACACCAATTTATGCTGTTAGAAAAATTGTGATAGACCTTTCCTGGGGACAAAAATTTTATGAAAGCAAAAATGGCAACAGGCCTGTACATAGAGGTATTGGCAGAGTTATGATAAAAGTACTGCATTTCAGTGATGGGGATATAGCTCAGTGGTCTAAATGCCTGACTAGCAACAGCAGGTTCAATCCCTGCTACTCCATGCTCTGCTGCCATGCTGGCCACTGAAATGGGGTGTGGTGGCGTACATTTGTAATCCCAGCACTGGGGAGGCTGAGACAGGAGGATCACTACAAATCCAAGCTGCATAATGAGACTCTGTGCCAAAAAAGAAAAAGAAAAAAAAGATTAAATTACTGCCTTTCATTACAGCTCAATTTAAATGAGATACTCAGCAGCACAGTGTTCTCTGCACTTCTTTCCCTTCCCAAGGGCCAGTCTGCACAGAGCTGTGTGCACTGCTCAGAAAGGGGCCTAGTTCTCCTCCTCAAAAGTAACACTGTATACAAGTTTTAATGAAAAGAAGTTTATAAAATGTGTTATTGCTTTTACTTTTTAACATGTATCAAGTACTTAGAACATTGAGAAAGATCAGAGATCTTTTAAAGGTACTAAGATTGTCAACTATAAGTTAAGAATGGAAATACTATGCACACATAAAACAAAGGTCGTAATAGGAAAAAATCTTCTATATGTGATCGGTCTGGTCCTGGGCCTTTTCCTCTTTCTTCTCACCATCTTCTGCTCCATATCTTCTGACCCACTGAGCAAATCCAAACCCGTGTTCTTCCTGATGTTGCTTCTAAGAAGATAGAAAAACTCCATTTCAGAAATTCACTTCCAGCGGGCATTTCCTATCTGTGCTTTTCTTTTTAAACAAATGAACATTTCTAAGACATGTGGCTTTCTAACTCTTCCTCATATGTCAACAGCCTCTTTTCACCTAGAAGGTACACATGTAGTAAAAGTTTTCTCTTAAAAGATTGAAGGGGGCTAGGGAGATAGCTCAGCAGTCTAAGCACCTGCCTGGCAAGTGCGAGGACTGGGTCAATCCTTGGTACCACATGCTGTGCTGGCCCAGGAACCCTGGGCATGCCGTGCCAGCCCCAGAACCCCTTGTGTTGGCGCATTCCTGTAATCCCAGCACTGTAACATACCCAGACAGGAGGATCACTGTGAGTTTGAGCTGCATAGTGAGAACCTGTATTGAATAAAATAAAATAAAATAAAATAAAATAAAAAATTTTGGAGGGAGTGTTGAGAGTAGCTTCGTAAAGCAGAATGTGTCTTGCTGAGCTACTTTTCAGTATCATACAGAATAGCAGGAACAGTAGGTTTTAGGCTGCACTTTACTCAGAGGTACTCCCCTTGCTCCACTTTGAGTGCAGGTGCTAGGGCAGAATAACTGGTGCTGTGGTTTAGATCTGGCTAGTGACCAGAGGCCTCAGGTGTTTAGATGACTGGATTATAGGGGTGTTGCACTCCACTGGTGAGTTCCTAACTGCCTCACCGTGTGAAGCGGGGCATGCTTGGCAGGGTGTATTCATGTCCTCCCTCCTTCCTTCCTGGGGGCCAGCAGGTGAGCAGGCTTCCTCAGCCCAGCCCTTCCAGCAGCTGTTCCTGCCAGGGGGCCTGAGACAGTTTAAAGGTCTCTAAACCATGAACACCTGGTGCTGTGTCCCAGGAATGAGGAAGTGACAGACACTCAGAGCCTTGCCTGGCAGACAGATGAGCCCTAGATGCCGGCCAGGCCGAACTCAACGCGCAAGAAAAACTTCTAGCTACACAATGGAGTAATAAGCAATAAACTAATAAAGGAAGCTTGCTAACAAAAGTGTCACCTGTAAAGATATCAAATTAAATCATGGGAACATGAGGTATCTAACACACACACACACACACACACACACACACACACACACACACTTTTCTTTTTTATTTTATTTTTTTTTCTTTTCAAAGTTTTATTGATAAACATATAGCAATGAGACAGTTTCAAATCAAATCGAAAGTACAGTTTCA
>NW_004524826.1:2580062-2581813 GCF_000260255.1 Octodon degus | reverse complement strand
TGGGGGGCGGCCCGAGGGGGTGGGAGAGGGTCCTGCCTATGCTGCGCCTGGGCTGGGACTGGTCCTGCCAGCGCAGGGTAGCAGTAAGCTCTCCACACACTCACGGGACCTGGGCCAGGACTGGGTCTGGGGGTTCCCGGAAGTCGGCAGAAATTCCTACTCGGGGGAGGCGTGGGGGGCGGCCCGAGGGTGCGGGAGAGGGTCCGGCTCTCACAGCGCCTGGGCTGGGACTGGTCCCGCCAGCGCAGGGTAGCAGGAAGCTCTCCACACACTCACCGGACCTGGGCTAGGACTGGGTCTCACACTTTTCTTTTTTAAAAAATGATAGGAAAAAAAAAAAATGATAGAATCCTGTCACCTGGATCCCATGAAAGGAGGCACACCCAGCACTGGACGCAGCAGTGCCGTGCTCCTCAGGATGCGCAGGCCACCAGTTCGGGCTCTCTGTCCTCTGGGTCAGCTCAGCCCCCTCTTCCTGCTTCACTTGATCTCCTCAAAGTGCATCTAGACTCAGGTTTTGCTTTTCTATGGTTCTGGGATTAAAACCAGGGCCTTTGTGCAGAGCTATTTCTCTAGCCCTTTCTAAATTTTTATTTTGATACAGCGTCTTGCTAAGTCATTGAATTGCCCAGGCTGCTCTTGAACTTGCAATCCTCCTGCCTCAGGCCTTTAATTGAGTCTGTGCTCTTGACAATCCCCAAGCTCCTCAGAGAAGCTCTGTATAGTCCACTGTCATTATGTCACCACCTGTGGTGACTTCCCACAACTCTATTCACCCTCTCCATGGTTTTCAGCTGTTCCCTTTCAAATTCTGCAGTGACTCTTAACCCCTCTTTAGCCACTCCTTAGCCTATACATTATGTGTGAAGTGTAATATGTGACTTGAGTATTGCGGATGTTAATGATTAAGATTTAAAACAAAACATGTGATTGCCTGGCTCATTAGCTACCAAGGGAACCTCCTGTACTTGGCCTGATGAAGCTGACAGACGATGTAGCTCATGAATTTATTGTTGTCCTATAAATTCTAGCACTACCACAAAAGACACAGGTATTTCCTGTCTATGTTGCTGACAAAGCTTGTGTACAATAATTTGTTTGTATTACATATAAAGGCTTCCTCCAGCAAATGACCATTAAATCTTCCCAAAGGGTGGTATGCATCTCCAATTAGCCAAACATAGTAGTAGTGTGTTCTCTACCCTTCTTCTCTTAGGGAGACGGGAGACCAACTTTTCTGCTCCCTGAGCTGCGCTCTGCTTTGTTCATCCTTGTGAAAGGAGGCAATGTTTGCTCCACCTGGCACAGAAAAATCACCATGGGGCCAGACCTACAGGTTCCCTGGCCTGAAGCAGTGCTGGATCTTGGAGGGTAGATCTGCCTTCCAGACCACGTTGGCCACTCTGCTCCTGGGCTGGCGTGAGCTTCACCTGGGCTGGGCAGTGCTGCTCAGGAGCCTTGAGCAGGGGGGTCAGCTCTCCAGGGGGCTGAACCACTATCAGGTGTTGGGTGGTGGTGATAGGAGGAAAGCCAAAGTTGTGAGGCTTGGTGCAGTCTAGGGCCATGGAAGCAAGAGCTCCAGATCTGAAGGAGAAGCTGTGTCTGTCCAGTTTCCAGCTCAGAGGGTCCTAGATCTGCAAGGTCAAGACCCTCGCCAGTCCATGGTCCCAGCTCCGAGAGCTCCTGGTCTGCAGGGCAAGGGCCTTGGTTATTGCTGGTCCCAGGTCTCAGTTGTTGGTCCTGGCTGATTG
>NW_004524826.1:2555260-2579522 GCF_000260255.1 Octodon degus | reverse complement strand
TGGTATCTCTGTCCAATTTGTTGCCCAATGCAATTGATTGATCATGGGCATTTGAAATTATTTAAAAGTTAATTATATTTTAATGAATGTGTATTTATTCATTTTATTTATAAAAACAACCACAAATGTCATATGCTTTTTTCAAAGCAACGCAGTCAATGGCGCATTAATATACTAGTAGATAGCACATTGCACTGTGAATAAAGCTTGGAATTACTTCTTTGAGTGAAGATTTTACAGCGAACTTGTTCAATTTCTGTATTCATAGTCAGGAATTCCTACCATTGTTAGATATTACTAATGGTTGCCAATGAAATATTCTTCTTTTTTGGATCCAAGTTGCAAGTGTTGTTGTTATAAACAAAAATCAATGTAAAAGTTTGTATAGGACTACAAGTGTTATGAATGTCCCCAGCATTAAACATTTCATGTTTATCATTAGCACTCCATTACTCCTATTAGTTGAATTTATTTATGTTAGACAAATTTATTTATTTTAGACAAAGAAATTGAAGTCAGAAATTTTCAAAATAAAATTATCTTGAAGTGCTTGTGCAGCAAATTAGTTACCATTGTATCCTTTTTAATAGCTGTTATGTTATTGAATTTCATTTGAAACACTTTTATACTGTGAAAGAAATGGACAACATGTGAGCTAGACCAGTGAACCTTTTAGAGATGGACTGCCCAGACTGCAACAAAAATCCACTTATTTATTGCAAAGTGCCAACATCACACTTAATCTTCAATACCCAATGCTTGGCTGCTGTGGTGACTTTGCTTGTGTGCCAGCAGACAGGGCTCCTCATGTGGCATGTGTGCCATAGGCTTGCAGTCACTCACCTGATTACCCACTCTGTGGGAAAATAGGGGAGACACAAAGTTGAGACTAGCTGGTGTCTTATATAGAACTATTTTAGAAGCTATGAAAGTATGATATGGATGCAGACTATGCTTTATATATTTACATATGATATAACATGTGTTTCTTTTAGAGAGAAAAAATACAAAAATTTTAATAAAACTAAAGTGGTCAATACACTAATGAAACCCACTGAATGGTACATATGCTTCAAATGGAATATGCAAAGTTCCTCTCTTAATGAGGCACTGAGTTCAGATTATTAAAGAATGAGATAAGTACAGAGAAATTTGAGGATGTGGGAAACACTCCTCTTGAAGCAAGTGGATTTGATATACAAGTGGTAGGACTCAGGAAGGCTGTCAAAGAAAGATTGCTATGGGATTGGGCAGTACCAGAACTCAGAGCTTTGCCCAAATCATGGCTTGGTAATCAACCTTTCTTCATTGAAAACTTTTGAGTTTACTGTGAACTCCCATTTTTATTTCATTCATTTTTTGATGTTTGCTCTGAGAAAAATTATACAATATAAATATAATATCTTTTTAAAAAATAATTTTATTGAGAAACATAGCAATGAGACAGTTTAAAAACTGATTACTAGCACAGTTTCAATAATTAATACATTGAATATTGTTGTCCTAGTGGCTATTCATTGTACAAGATGCAGACATGATATCCTGTCCACAAACACTGTTAGAACAAATCTCTCTATTCGTTGAATTAAGAGAACGTAGCTGTATATCTATCCTTACTATTTTGAATATACAGATACAAAATGGTCTTTCATTTGTATCCCCCCTTTTTTGTTTATATATACAATATAAATATAGATGAGCTGTGAAAATAGTTCAGCAGCATAAGCACCTGCTGGGTGCAAGGTCCTGAGTTCATTCTCTGAGTTCAAGGTCCTGAGTTTAATACCAAAAATCAAAACAAAACAAAACAAAAACAATAAACCCCATACATATGGTTGTTACACTTAGTGCATATATCTTATTTGTTCTACAAGCTTAACCTCTTGATTTATATCTCTCATGTCTTACTCCTTGCTGCAACTGGTAATTGCTGTACTGCGATTCAGTATATTTGATTTTACTTTTTTAGACTCTACATATGAATGAGATGATGCCATATATTTTCTTATGTGTCTGGTTTGTTTCACCTCACATAATGTTATGTCCAACAACATAGACGAAGTTGGAGGGTAGAATAATGATTTCCTAGCCACCAAGATTGATAAAAATTTTAAGCATGACAGTACACTGTATTAGTAGGTTGGAGAAGCAGGCATGTTCATGCACTGACAATGAAAACATAAAAGACCACAATCACTGTGAAGATCTCTTTGTTAATATTAGTATTTATCCTTTGACTCTAGGTTGGTTCTATTTTGAATTATACTCCTGACATTAAAAATATGCAAAAGATTGCTTATTACAGTATTTATAATGACAAATTGTATTTATTTAGACTATTAAATTTATACATTTCCATTTGTTTATACTAAAAATCCACACATAGGAAATAGGTTGAAAAAATTATGTTAACTCACCTAATGTAAAGTTTTATAGTTATTTTTTAAAAATGAGAAAGGTCTCTATGAACCATTATGGAGTGATTATCAATAGGCATTAAGTGAAAAAAGCAAGGTACCAAAGAACATAGATATTACTCTGCTTCTTGAAAGAAAGAAAAAGGATTTTTTATGAAGTCATATGCTTCAAGAAGAAACAGGAAAAATAAACTATGAAACAGTAATGTTGTCTACATACAAGGAGTGTTAGAAGGGAAATCAAGAGAAAGCATATGGGAGGCAACGGCATTTCTCTAAGAACACCCTTCTGTATAGTTTTGTCTTTCGGAAGTATGTGTACATTTTACCTATTTCAGTATGCACAATTAAGTCAACAAGATGGAAAGAGGAAAGAATCTAATACCAAAAGAAAACAGACATGTATGAAATGCAAGATATTTCAAACAAACTACAAAGCCACACAGAATGAGAAAAGAGTGGGCAGGTTAGCTAATTATGGGTATGGTATTTGATTGTATGCCCTAAGTCATAGGTAAAGGAGAATATCAAATAAACTAAACCTTTAGGAATGGGATTCCTTTTTTGTAGTTGTATAGACAAATTCTGAAACTATTTTGGATGTATCATATAAATAAATATATGAGTAAATTTTTATATTTTGATAGGACTTAGATATCTCATTGTAGACAAAAGATTATATGGAATGGGGCAGGCAAGAGAAATGGACTGCACTTAATGGTATCTGTGAGGACTCATGATTTCTAAACTTCATGCATGTTTGTATGTTGGAGCATTTGTTTACGTACATCATTTTGTATGTGTATATATGTAAACATTCATGGCAGGCTAGTTTTATATGCAGTCAGGGCCTAGAAGTAAAATCACTCCAACAGCAATAAGTTTAGTTAAATTGAGACCTTCCTTTCCTTGGAGAGAACCCAGGGCTGTAAAAGGGTAGTTAGAAAATGAGCCTGTAGGATTTTATGATACTAGAAATAGGGTGTTTTTAAAGAAAAAGGAAGGAAAAAAAGGGAAAGAAAAAAGAATGGGAGGAAGAAAAAAGAATTTTAATTTCTGCTCTGATCTTTATGATTTCTTCCTGTGTGCAAGCTTTTGGCTTAGCCTGCTCTTCTTTTTCTAGAAGTTTATAGTTCACTATTGAGTTGTTCATTTGTGTTTGCTCTGTTTTGCTGACATGGCTATTCACAGCTATAAATTGCCCTCTTTGGACTGCTTTCATTATATCCCATAAGTTTCTGTATCTTGTATTGTCATTATCATTTAATTGTACAAATTATGTAATTTCTTCTTTAATTTTATCTGTGACACATTAGTTGTTCAGGAGGGTTCTATTTAATTTCCATGTGTTTAGGAAGTTCTTTTCTTGTTTTGTTTGGCAATTGATTTCTAATTTCATTGCACTATTGTCTGATAGTTTAAATTTCTTTGCCTTTGCTTAAGCATGTTCAGTGAGCTACTGTGTAGTCTATTTTGAAGAATGTCCTGTGTGCAGCTGAGAATGTGTATTCTGATGCTGTGGGGTAGAACACTCTGTAGACATGTAGGCATCTACAGAGTTCATTTGTTCAAAAGTGTGGTTTTGTTTTAATATTGCATTGTTGATTTTTTTGGCTAGTTGATCTGTCTTTTTACGACAGTGGGGTATTGAGATCCCCCAATACAATTGTATTAGTGCTTATTTTATTTTTAGTTGTCATGTGTGTTAATATTTGTTTTATATAGTTGGGTGCACTGGTATTTGTTTAATATATATTTATGATAGCTCTTTCTGTTGGGTTTTTCCTTCACAAGGATGTACTGACCTTCTTTGTCTCTCTTAATTGGTCTTGGCTTGAAATTCAATTTGTCTGCAAATAGAATAGCTACCCCTGATTTTTTTCTAGGTTCCTGTTGTATGAAGTATTGTTTTCCATCATTTGAGTTTCCCTCTATGAATTTCTTTTTGAATTGAATAAGTTTGTTATGCACCATATCATTGGATCTTGCTTCTTGATCTATTCTGCCAGTCTGTGTCTTTTGATTGGTGAATTGAGACCATTAACATTGATGATTATAACTGATGTGTATTGGCTTATCCTTGTCATGTTATTGTCCTATTGTTGGCTTCTGCCCTTTTTCCCCCTTGCTCTACTTAATTGTTTGCCTTACCTGAGATATTCCTCCTGTTGGGATTCATGGAATTGTAGCCCTTGATAAAGAGATAATCTTTATAGACTGTCTTTAAAAACATTTTGGAATGTGCATTTGGTGGTTATATTTCATCAGATGTTCTTTGGCATGGGAGTGTCTTATTTTTCTATCAGTTTTGAAAGATAGTTTTATGGGGCACACCAATCTGGGTTGGAGGCTGTTTTCCTCCAAGAACTGAAATACTTCACTCCAAGCTTCCTTTGACTTGAAGAGTTTTATGCTGAAAAGTTGGTTGTGATTTTGATGGGCTTTTCTTTTAGGTGATTTATTTCTTTTCTTTAAAGATTCTCTTCCTGTGTTGAATTTCTGGAATCTTGATTATGATAGACTTTTTTTCTTGATGGTGGCTAATCGAAGTTGCATATGCCTCACTTTTCTGCATGCAAAATTCATTTTTCCTTCCAGGGAAATTTTCTTCCCTGATGTTTTTGAACAGTTTTAATGTTTATCATTTGTGCTTCCTCCTGCTTTTTCACTGACTCCAGTCAATCTTAAGTTATTATTTTTGGCCATAGCTAGAAGCTTCTGGACTGATTTTTCATGGTCCTTTGCTGTTTTTAAGGAATCTTTCTTTTCATTATCACTAACCACAAGCCTGTCTTCTCCATCCAAGACCTTGTCTTCACATTGGCTTCATCTGCTGCAGATACTTTCAAGAAGAATTCTTATTCTCCTGGATAGATACATGAACTTGCCTTATGGATTCCATTTCTTTCCTATGCTCAGCATTTATGGCTTCCATTATTTTTTAAGGTACCTTTATTTTTAAAAATCTCTATCTTATCTAGAGTCAGTGAGCATTGTTTTCACTGTGGACACCATCTCTGCTGTTATCTGAGAAATTATTTCTGATTTGATTTTTTCTAGAGCTTCATTCAATTGCTCTACTGTTACTGCTTCAGAGAAAACAAGGGCTCACCTTTTGTATTATTCCTCCTCATTGCCCTCTGTGTTTGTCTCTAGCGAATGGGATGTCTGGGGTTATAGCTTGTTTAAGTGTCTTCTTATTTCTTTTCTTTTTAGTTTAATTCCTGGGCTGATACTTGTAAGTTGCCTGTGGTGTAGGTGTGTTGCTCTATTGCTAATTGATAGAACGGTTAGGAAATGACTACTTCTCCAAGGTATCTTCCAGGTGTAACTGGTTTGGGAGTCTTGAGTCTATAGCAAGAACCTTTGTCTTTAATTTGTTGGAGATGAAAAGCTGCTGCCTGTTTAGCCAAGCCCATTGTTCCTTTCCACTGTACCATAGTATTTTCTATGACCCTTTGTCAATCCCAGTCTTGGAATAACAAGAAGAGGTGTTTAGAACAATCATGTCACTTTTGCCTAAAGTGGCGCTATCAGCAACAACTAGAGGAACAATCACAGCCTGTAAAAATGACAAACTGAGATATCCAGTAATTTTCAACCTTCTACCATATGAACTTGATTTGTATTTATGTATCAAAATCTAAAATAGACCAGAAAATTATATGAAGTATACAAGACCTTAACATATCAATTTTTCCCTGAGGGGTTAAAATTTAAAGTGGGCTAGGGAGAAAATAGAGAAGTAAAACAAGAGGAAGTGATTAGAAGTATGGCCAAAAGGCAAATGGGTAATCATGATAACTTTGGAAACTGCTTTGGAAGACTGGAGAGAAAGAGAGAAGGGAGATATAGAAAGAATAACAGAATCACACAACCACAAAGAGGTTTAAAACCATGTTCAGATTCATATAAAAACAGGATCAAACAATGGAGAAACAAACTAGCAAACAAAACAAAACAACACAACAACAACAAAAAAGAACAACAAAACTACCACCACAACAATACAAAACAAGCAAAAGAGAGAGAAAAAAGCTCACTTCCAGGTTTGTCTCTTCTGTCACAGGTAGGCAGTGTGTGGAGACAGAACTCCAATGTGTGTTGATCTGTCCTTGCAAGCCAGCTCTAGCTTATCGGCAGAGTAGTGGATAATCTCAGTGAGCCTGCATCTTCTGGTTAAAACCAGACTTACTCTGTGTGCAGCCATCAGTGCACCTTCCAGGGGCCTGAGCCCATCTGAGAGCCACTGGATGGGCTCGGTAACCACTTTGCGTTCTAGGCTCAGCTGGCTGTTCTCCAAGATTGGCTCCTGCCAACTGTTCTCTCTCATGTGGGATGACCGAGCCCTCAGCACTCCCTGCTAGCTAGTCAGTCCCTCATGTCCACTGCTCCCTGCCACTGCAGCATCTCTCTGCAGAGGCCTCTGGGATCACTAGCATTCATCTTGTGTCTGCTGGTTTGAGCTGATCCTCTCTGACCATGCGTCTGGTCTCAGGAAGAAGGCTCTGCAGGCTATCTCCTTCCTCTTCACGGAAGTTTCTGCCTTCACTCTTTCCAGGGGCTTCAGTTTGTACCTTAGGCCTTCCCTCAATCTTGTCTTCCTCACATTACCATATCCCAGCATCTGGATGGTAGCACTCAGAGAGGCTCTTTCTCTTATGCTTACTGCTTCTCTATCTTGGTGCTTCCCCAATTCCAATTTAAACTATATAACTGAATGATTAATTTAAATGTGTGACTTTTTAATAGGGAAAGGAAATTTACTATATAATAAGCAACATTGAAGTACTGAAGGATTATAAGATTTACTAAAGTATTAAGTACTCTTACTATACTTCTAAAAGCTACCTAAATATTTTTAATGTTCTGTTAGATAATTAACGTTCTTACAAAGTAAATCAAATAGATTAAATTGGTTGATGCTTCTTAATATATTTATGTGTACTAATTCATGGTTATTTAATCAATTAACTTGTAAATCTCCATGAGTGGCACTAAAACTTTCTTTATTCATTACCAGAAAAGCAAAATTTTTAAGTAGAAGTAAGACAGTGGATCTCGAAATTTAGTTTAAAAGCAAATATTAATAAAATATCCAACATGATACAAAACATCTTTTAGCTATGTGGATATGAAAGTCCAATTTTTAGAGACAAGAAAATTATTTTGATAATATTGTTAAGGGCTTTAACATTAAATACTTCAAGATAAAATAAATTTCCAGCACATCAAGGTCTCATGCTTTGGTGTTCTCCTTCTCTTGCAGGTAAACTGGGAGCCTTCTTTCTACCCAGGGTTGAGAAGCTGCAGCATGTGGTAAGATATTCCTTTGTCTTTTATCTTGTTTCCACTAGAGTGTAAAGGTAAATACCAACAATGAGTCTGAGGAAACAGTATTAACTGAGAGGTCCATGTTTGCTCTCTTGTCTGAAAGTAGGAGATTTAGGACTTGATAGTCGATAATAAGTGGCTGAATCATTAACCGTGACTCCAGAAAGGCTCATAATAATCCTAGCTCATACCGTACTCTGATGGTTCTGTTTCACACAGAGGGAAGAAAGGATTCTGCAGCATATTTATTGTCTTTTTTCTGTGGTGTGGTCAACATACTCATATGTGGCTAAAACACTGGGTTTTGTCCCTGCTTGTCACACCTGGAGCAATTGTAAACACCAGCTCCTGGCAGGTCTGCGTCTCCTGTGACATCATCCTATTTCCGGAGGAGCTCCTTCTCCACAGGGTTCAGAGAAGAAGCCAGAGCCAGTGTTGAGTGTGAACTTAGGCCCAGGAAGATGACTGTGTTTGAAAGATAGTTTGCAGAGCTAATAAATGAGAGGCATTTCTGAAGCCTGACCTCAGAATTCTAACTTTCCAATTTAGAGACCAAGTTCTCTAGGGCGGATTTTAGTTGTGATGGGAGTAGAGATGGGGCAAAAGAACTCTTGAAACATGTAATTTGCCCAGCTTTCTCTGGGCAGTCAAGGAAAATGGATCAATCTTCGCACATTGTATGTGAACTCACTATAGTGGGGATTCAGTCTCTGAACTGACAAAACAATTGCAATCAATGAGCATTTTTGCATGTAAATGTGGCAGATAAGCCAGCCAGTCTTGGTCTGAATCTAACGGTTGGTTATTCTGATTCAAAGGCAGTGACCTCAACCTGCCCCTTGCACAACAGTCAGGCTCATGAAGGGTTTAGCAAGCAAAGAATCAGCCATGAAGAGAATCCAGGAGCATCTTGTGGTTCTGCCAGTTTGTTATGTAAGTGTGGGAGCTGTTCAGGATGGAGACAATGGTATGAAAAACCCACTGATTGTTCAAAGGGGCAGGGATGAGGCAGTGGGAGTTAGAGACAGAGACAGGAAGAGAAATGAAAGAGGAAGAAGGAGCAGGAAGGGAAGCAGGAGGAAGGAAGTCTTCTGTTTAGTTTTGCCAACATCTAAATTTGGTGTCTGTATTTAGATGTCCAATACTTTATTCCCAGGCCTGTGAAATCACTTCTTCTTCTCCTCTGTCTCCATGAAATCTCATGCACTCTTCACAGAAATGAATTAGATCACTGGGGCTGGAGTTTAACCCACGCTCCTTAGCAACACCAGAATGTCTGTGTAGGAAGTCCTCAGGGGTAGTAATTTAGCTGGAGGAGGGTGATAAGCCAGGAGACTTGCACTGAAATAGTGCTAGAATAGCAAGCTCATTTTATTTAAAAATTACTTTCATTGTATGACAAGGGATTGAAAGGGAGCAAAATTCTCCCCAACTGTTTCAAACCCCCTTGTAGCCCAGAAATCTCTGTTCAGAAAAGGACAATGTAATGGCCACACTACAAAAGGCTATCTGTATGCCTGGCCAGGATGGCTGCAGGCCTGCAGGTGGGATTACAGCACAGGGTCCTTGCAACTTAAATTCCACCCTTCCCCCTTGATCACCTGCTTTCTTTATCTGAGCCACCAATTTAAGTTCAACTTGTCTCCTGGTCCCTTAGTGATCTCTCCACCATGGCAGTGTAGATAACTTCAGCTTTGCACCTGTATTGCAAAGGTGATTTTAAGAGGCCCCACCCTTGTGTGTGTGTCTGAGATGGCAGCTTTCATGGTCTACCTCCATCCTCTGGCATTGCATTATGAAGGAATTTTTGCTGAAAGGGTGGTCTCTTGGCTGCTGAGTCAGTTAATTGAACTACCAATCTCAGCCCTGTGCAAGAGTACAGAGTCAGAATCTCTGTCCAGTATTCTGTGTTTTAATTGGTTCTCTGGGTGTTCATTGCCTCTCTAAAGTTTGAGAAGCATTCATTGTTCTTAGACACTCAACTTGTCACTTTGTACTTTTTTCTTTTTCCCTACTGACAACCTCTATTTCTGACAGAAATCTTATTTTTTGAATATAGAGATAAGAAGTTAAATTCCTGTTCCAGCAAAGTAATCTGAGAGTATTAAAAGATTTCTTCCCACCTGCTTCTGTCTCATGCAAGGACTCCAGTGATGACTGTGCTCTGTCTGTGACTCCAGCTGCCACTGGCCTACGGGCATTAGGGATGCTGTCACAGTTTTCTTTCTAGTCCACAGCTGACTTATTGATGCTGTTAATCTCTGAGTTGCTTTGCCATCCCATGTAGTTCTACCTTTTCCATCATCTGGACTCAGGTTTCTGCTTTAAAATCCCCCAAGTGTGAGTGATCCAAGCATTCAGGGCCTGACGGAAATGAGAGAATGTGCTGTACTGACAGGTCATTTTGTAAAGGAAGTGACATTTGTACCAGGCCTTTGAGGTTTGCAGATTTCCATGAACAAATTCCAACTTAATCATTCTAGACCCTGGGCCTAGAGAACTACAAGGGATACATTGTTGTTGCTCAGGCCACTGCACAGGACCTGTGGGATCCAGGTTGCAGGTTGCAGTTGCGTTCAGTACAGGGTTTCTCAGCCTCAAACTCTTGACATTTAGGATCACATACTTCTTCGCTGGGATGTTGTCATGTGCACTGAAGGATGCTCAGCTTCCTACAGTATCCCTGGCTTACACCCTCTATGTACAAGTAGAGAACTGCCCCCTCCACATCATGCTCAAGTTATGACAATCAAAAATGTCACCAGACATTGCTGTATGTCCTTTTAAGGGGCATGCAATGCTCCTGGCTGAAAACTACTGTTCTAACTGTGTAGATAGCCTGCATCTAAGCTCTTCCTTTAAGAAAGACTTCTAATTTTAAAGGTTCTGCTTTCCCAATGGGAAGGTACCACCTGCCCTTTCTATCATCTCTGCTTCCCTTAGCCAGTGAGCACTTTCATTACTGACAAACATCATGTACTAAAGAAAAATGATCCCATAGTATGGAAGAAAAGTAAGGGCCAAGCCATTGTCTTCCTGCCAAGAAATGGTCACATGTGGAAAGGAGACCCCTCACTTGTTATAATATTATAGTTTTCTTTCTTGATATTTTAGATGTAAGTTGTACTTTGAGTACAATAGATATTGTCAAAGAGAAAGAAACTGCTTAAAAGGAAGAAGCATGTTTAATTTCACTCTTAATTATCAACCTTCTATCCATAAGAAAAGATTTTCTGCCTCATGCTACCTCAAAAATACCTATCTTGGTCTGTCAAACAATCAAGGAATTGGAAAACTACTAATCCTGTTTGAGAAATAACATTTCTGCACTATCTCCATTTCATCAAGAATTGCTTATGACAAGGCAGAGAATTTACATGGATGTCAATATATTTTAGTGGCCAACATGACAACCCTATAGTGAAAATTTGAGTTTTCTGTTTTGCAGCTGAAGACCCTGTTTGCCTCAAGTAATACAACTTGTATCAATGACAAGCATCAAAAGCTCTTTTATTAGTTTAAGATATTAGCAATACTCTGCTTGGATTGTGTGTTAACTCTTGTTTTAACTCTTCCTTTTATACTATCTAAGTTGTACTTATAATTTAAATGTTACAGAAATTCATAAAAACTAAAAAAAGTTATAGTTGAAGGAAATTTCTGAAGAACTGGGAAATGAGCTGGTTCATGAAAGTGACATGGATCTGAAGTCATTGTTGGTGGTTTTGGTAGAGGTACCCATAGAAAGTTATTTTAGATAGAAGATGTGAAGAAAGACCCAGAGTTTGGAATAGTGATGTGTGCCAAGGAAGCAAGGGGAGAGGCCGTCCCACCAGGAACAGGAGCAGATGGTTGAGGATGGGGAGAAAAGGGGTGGGGATATACAGTCAGAGCCAATACACAGAGCCTGGAGATCCAGGACATCACAAGGCAGCCACTGAAAGACATTTGATAATTGGAAGATGAAAGTTTTGCATCCTCCTCAGTTGTCACATTCTTGGGAGATCTTCTCCACCCATTCCCCATACTCTGCTTTGAGAATCAGTCCCATGGTGCCCTGAGGTTCCCCTTCCTTCAGACTGTGAGTTCTTTTGGGGCAGACATCGGATGCATCTTTTGTCCTCGAAGTCTGCTGGCCAGTAGGCCCTTAGTAACTAGACTGGGTAGTACACAGACAGGACTTTATGACAAAACCACACTCTCCTCTGACTTCTCATTGTCATAGAGAAGGAGCTCCAAGCGTAGGAAGGCTACTGGACATGGAAGAATATAAATTCTGAAAGGAGAAATGTGTGCCAATGGAATCTCAGAGCCATCTTGAAGGGTTCTCTTGAGAACACAGCTGGGGAAAGATACCTGGAGGACCTTTTGAGGAGAGGAGGGAAAGGAAATACACATGAGAACTACCAAGTTAACTGCCGTGGTTTTGAGATGTGGGGCCGTCTTTACCTGTTCTGAGACATGGCATGTTTTAAATATTATGTGATAGTCAGATATTACTGTTGCTATGACTAAGGTCCATTATTCCTCTATAGAAAATGAAATAGCCCTATTCTTCATCTAAAACACCAACACATCTTTTTCCTGACACTTCCTCTTCCGCACCCCCACCCAATCACAATGGCATGTGGACGTGTTCCCACCAAATGAGTCAGTCAGGAACATTAGTCTATTTGAGCAGATGTCACTTTAAAAAAAACAACATTGTACCATTGCACAAAGCTTACCAATAATGTCTGTCATGTAGCAATGGCACTAGTATAAGGGAAAGGGGTAATTTTGGTGAATTCAAAGGAGATAGGATTACTGTAATTATGGGGCCCTGCTTCTAAATGATCCCAGAAAGAAGCAAGGCTGTTTTGTATCACATTGAGCTATGGGAGGGAGAAAGGAGGACCTTGGTAAGGAAATGTAGGCTGTCAGCGGGGGGCGGGGGGAGTGTGGGTGGCAGCATGCTCATGGGTGGTGTTCTGGTGGCTGACTTACTCTGTCTTGAGCTGAGCACTTTCTTAAATGTAAACAAGGTCTTTGAAGTTCACCAAAATGGCTTGTTCAAAATAAACCATCACCTTTTGTCTTTGTAGCGTTCCTAAATTCTTTCTTTTAAGGCCCTCTCCCATCTTTTGCTTCTGGGAAACTAGCCCATTTCAATCCATCCTGCAGAACTGTTCATTTCTTGAACTCTTATGGTGTCAGCCATAGGGCGCTTAGTTCTGACCGGGGTTTTATGACTTTGTGTTGATGAACAGTCTTTTACTGTTATTTCACACACTTCCATGTATTTACACACAGATTTTCTCACTACACTGACATCTTTTCATATGGTGAGTATCCCCTGGGCTCCCCACAGTGCCCTGCATCTAGTAGATCCTCCATGGGTTGGTTGATTGATAGATGTTAACCCAGGTGGTTGTCAGCTAAGATGATCCGATGAGCTAAGCAGAAGAAGAAAATGAACATCCACCAAGCACCTATGACCAAGGCCCTTTTCTGAGGTTCGATCATCTCAATTTAACACTTAGGAACACTGTGAAGTAGATGTCCTTAAATAAAGGCTGAAGAAAGGAGAGTCAGGAAAATTAAAAGTGAATTTTCCATGGTCACAAAGCTCTTAAGTGACATAGGTTTTAATAGTAGGCTTAGCTGATACCAAAGTTTGTGTATCTTTCTGAAAAGGGAACATGTATCTTTCCTCTATGGGTGGCTGGGATCAGAATTCTGGCAATCCTATCTTAGAAGCTTGGACTTTCATACCTGTCAAATTGAAAACATGCCTAGAATGAGGTGTGGTAGGCAAAAGGTACTCCACTTCCATAAAAGCCCACATGCTAATGCCAAGAAGCTGTGAATACATCATGTTACATGGCTTAGAACAGTGCAGGTTGCTGATGGAATTGAATTTGCTAAATGGTTGACCTTAATAAAGGAGATTACCTTGAATGTTACTGGGTGGGGTTGGTATAACCATAAGGGGTAAATGTTGGAAGAGGGAGACAGAAGAGCCAGAGCAGGTAACTCCATGTGAGAAGGACCTGATGTGCTGGAGGGATCTGAAGATGGAGGAGGGGTCACCAGTAAGGAATGTGCATCACCTCTGAGAGCTGGAAAATTGTGGGGATACTCATGTCTCAAGATTCAAAAACACGTTTCCTAGCTCTTCTCCTTTCCCTCTCTTGATTAGTTAGTCCTTGAATCCTGCTTTCCTTTTACTTGTATTATATCTTTCTATTTGTATTTCTACTTTGGAGTTCTTATACTAGGGAGACTATATGATATTTACACATGTGTGTCTGGTTTATTTCACTTATGAGTATATGTTCAAGTGGCATCCACTTTAATATGAAGGCTTTGAGTTTATCATTCTTAATAGCTGAATAATACTCCATTGTGTAAAAATACCACATCTTTCTCAACCATTCCTCAGGTATTCAAAGTGGTTAGGATAGATATATAGTTGCATTCTCTTAATGAATAGAATGATTTCTATTAATTAATGTTCTAATGGGGTTTGTAAATAGGATCTTAAGTCTGCATCTTGTACAGCAATTAACCACTAAGAAGAATATATGCAGTGTGTTATTTGTTGAAACTGTACTTCTGATTTGATTTGAAACTGTCTCATTGCTATCTGTTTATCAATAAAATTTTCAAATATAAAAAAAAAGATTCAAAAACACATTAGTGCTAAAGCTAGCCCTTCAGGGAAGTGTACTGGAAACCCAATAAACCAAAACATTCTGCACTACCATCACTGGATCTAAGTGTCTTAACCTATAAGCATATTAACCAAAAGAAACACAGTTCTTCAATATGACAGTCATAAGGAGTAGCCACATTGGTTATCATTGGCTTTGTTGGCAATGAATTTGGAAATTTTTTTCTGACATTTCATTTTTAAACCAATGAAGCTTCATCATGAAAAATTAAGTGATAATCACTTAGATTATCTTTACTAGCTTGTTCTTTTATTAAAAAGCTTTAAACATGGTATTAAAAGCAGAGTCCTCTTTTCTAATTCTTACATCCTGTTTCCATAAAGCTGGAGCCAAGACCTCCAATTCTGTTAATATTCAAATATAAGTGCTGTTGTCATCTTTTCAGTAGCCCAAGCAACATTCAAAATACCATGATAGTATTCATTGGCTGGAATTATAATATAAGAAAGCAAACTAAAGATCCGTTTCCAACTGCATTCAATGTATTGATTATATAAGAGCAACAGTCTCAGTTTCAGGGTACGAATGCTACGTACTTTTTTTTTCCTTTAGGTTTTTGTTGGTGTGTTGGTTTTGGTGGTAGTAGGGATGGAATCCAGGGCCTTTTACATCAAGGCAAAGCTCTACACTGAGCCATATCCTCAGCCCCTCTCCATCCTAGATATTCTCATTCTTTTTTCATAGAAACAAACATACACACATGTGCTTGCACACACACACACACATGCACATGCATGTGTGCACGCACACACACACACTCTCCCCCTGACATCTAAATTGTAACTCAGCTGCATTCAATAACCCGTAGAAGACATACAGCTGAGGGTCATCTTAAAACAGTTCCTTTGAACAGACAAGGAGAGGAGGTTATGATCCCATAAGCCAAATCCCACTTCTTCTGGTATCACTCAGAACTCTGTACTTTCTACTTTATTTCTCTAATTTTCATCACAACAAATGTATCAGTGGGGGTTGTGCGAGTACGGATAGCAGTCCCCTCTCCCTTCTCCTTTGCCTCTTCTCCCTTCCTCTGCTTGGGTTTCACTTTGTGCTGACCAGATCAGTCATCACTTCTCCACCAAGGTTGGTGGGGAACAGGTGTTTTGTTGTCTGTTTTGGAGTAACCATAAAATTGTGACAAAACAGAATGCTGATGTTGATAGATTTAAAAAATATCAAAGCAGTCCTTCAGCAGAATAATTATATAAGTCATCATATCCACACTATAAAAATAAGTGCACCCATTAAAATAATGAAGTAGCTTTTAAATACTAACATGGAAAAAGGGTCTCTGGTATATTCAATGAGAAAACTGTTGCAGAGTTTATGAATGGAATTATCATATTTTTGTCAAAATACACAGAAAATACATAGAAGGAAATACAGATTTTTTACTTTTGCATGTGGAATGTGATTTTTGAAATTTTATATTTTGAATTGATTTCCTATAGAAACTTAGGCTTGACATTTTGACAAGAAGCATGTTTAAGTTGTGAAATTTAAAGGACATCAACAGAGAGGGGAGTTGGCCTGGGATATAGGTCCAAACTAAACAGCAGGTGACAGCAGATCCCTACAGCCTCAGTCTTGGTGACCCCCATGTATATCTTCACCCCTGTCGCTTTTTCCTCTGTGTTATCCTAGCTATCCCTTCCAGAGTCCAGCTGTGGCTTAAACTCATCCTTGCCTTTGCCTTCTGTCCATCCTTTAGCTGTCTGATAAGTGACTCTGGCTCTAAGACCCAGAATCAAGTGACCCAGGAATGATTCTGGGCCACCTCTGTTATCTTCATATCTGATCTTGCCTGGTACCCAGACCTGCTTGGTACACCAGGGCAGATCTGTGGGCCCTGGCACAGCCATCACATGCAGCCTTCTGAATTAGCTTCACAAGCCACAGGTTTCACTGATGTTCTCCTTGTACCCGAACACAAGCCTGAAGTCTATGGTGCTACCTATGGCTTAGCTCACTCCAGTCCTAGGATCAAGGGCACTAAAGCTGAGGGTATGAGTGCTGCCATCCAGAAGTAGCCTGGATAACATTTAAGGGATAGAAAGAGCTGTGGTGATCCCTTGCTGCTTTGCTACCTTCTGCCTGCCATGACCTATTTCTCCCTACCTTGGAGACAGCTGATTATGGATTGAAAGCTCTACAAACTGAGAGCTAAGTAAGCCTTCTCTCCTTTGACTGCTAAGTATTTCATCATAGAAATGAAAAGGTTTTGGGGGTAGCAAGAGAGAGAGAGAGAGAGAGAGAGAGAGAGAGAGAGAGAGACAGACAGAGACAGAGAGAGAGAGAATACATGTTAATCATGGCCCTATCATTTATAAGGTATATAATCTCAGTTTCTTCACCTATTAAAAACAAATGGAATGGTAATAACTACTCAGAGTTACTGTGGATATTACAAGGTAATGTATATGAATGCAAGGAGCACATAACTGACTCTCCGTAGATGCTGCTTTCTTTTTCTCTCTCCAGATGGGCCGTGGGCTGGTTTGTCTCTAGATGAATTGGTGTTTATAGGAGGACAATATCTATGCCATCTGTGCTAATTTAGTGCTGATTAAGAACTCAAAATGAAAGGCACAAATATATGGCACAGATTTGGTTTGAGATTTTTGATATCCCAGATTTGTTCTGTTTCAGAATTTAGAAAATAAATACCTTTTGTTCAAATGTTTTCTGTTTTAATGAATAAAAACCTGAAATGTGCAATTTACATGGAAGTTGAAAAGAAAAATGCCATCTTTTTAGATTAGTATTGTTTTCTTTTACTAGATTTTTCATTCATATGAGTCTTTAATTTTTCTTTCTCCTTTATCATACACATATATTAATATACAAAAGAAATGTTATGTATTAATTTTTGTTTAACATACAAACGTAGAACTAGTTTTCCTATTGATCAATGATCTCCAAACCAAAAGGAACAACTGAATGTCTTTGATGAATACAAGTCTATGCAGTTTTTCCTATCATATTTTAAGAAATGGTCTAGCTGGACTCTGCTTGGGGTGTTAGTAAGAGGAATGGTCAGATGCGGTTGTTAGGGCCGGTAAGCTGTCATCAGCAATAGGTACCTGAAAATGGACAACCTGGGAAGTCAGGTTGACACCACTAAAAGAGTAGTTCTGCTGCTATTTCCATGGCCTTGGACAAAATGTACCACATCTACAAGATTTAGTTTCCAAATCCATAAAATGAGGCAATTGGAGTAAATGATTTCTAGGAGCTCTTCCAGCCCTGAAATTCCATGGGTCTCTGAATACAAAACTGGTAATACAAAGAGAGTCAACCGTCAGGAACAGCAGAGGCCAGAAGTGCTAGTCACAGAACAATGATATGAGAACTGAAACTGAATCAGAAAAGCATTCTCTTGAAACTGAGAATGGGTAAAGTGAGGTGTTGGCATTACAGTTCAGAGCTAAAGTCCTGCAAAGTCTCATGTGTTCAGAGTTGGGGCTTTTGGAACATGACTATACTGTGGGGCACCATAGTGTGCTCTTCAGCGGATTCACCCATGGATGAATTCATAGCTGCATGTGCTGTAAGCAGGGGTGGGGGCTGGTTAAGGGTGGGCTGTTAGGAGCATGACCCGGAGCGTATGCACTTGCCCCTGCTTCCACTTTTCTCTGTCTCCTGAATGTCACCACCTGAGCAGCTGTCCTCTGCCAGGCTCTTCCATTGAATCCACTGAAAATGTGTACTAGAAATAAACTCCTCTAGTTTGTAGTTGTTGTACGTGTGGTCTCAATGGTGACAAAGCTTACTTATACAGGGGAATGTTTCATTAAGATTTCTCCTCTAGGTTTACATTTGGAACCTCCCTACTACTACAATAGAGCCCCAAGGTCTCGCGACTTGCATCTGAGGTTGAGCCATAGACATGCTAGTAAAAGTAGAGTACTATGGAGTGATGAGCAGGGACAATGACATGCCCTCACAGGGGAGCCTGAAGGAAACATGATTCAGCCTAAGTTGGGGCAGTTTCAGTGATCAATAACGAGTCACCCTACTAAACAGACAAAAGTCAGGAAAACTAATTTTCAGAAGAGTGTGGAACAAATGTTACAGGTCTTTTCCTAGAGAGAAAGATAGAAAGCACTCATGTGACCAATAAATAGATGAGTTGTATAATTTCACCACAGCACCCTCAGCCATGGAATTTGGGTAAGCTGTCTCCCCTTTCCCCCTCCTTTCTTATTTCCTTCCTTCCACCATATGTAGAATGGTCTCTCAATGAACATGGATCTTTCTGCCTCCTCAAACAACTTGCTGTATTGTGCACTTGGCTCTTATTATTTAAAAGTTTGTCTTTTAGGTAAAAATGTAGATTTCTGTAGCATTTGATTATTTGCCCTTGTTTTATTTCCTGACTTACAGCAGTTTGAGTTACGAGGCTCTTTGGCTTTGAAAATAGCTGATGCACAGCTCTGAAATCTTTTTTCATTCATCCATAACTTTTATTTCTTTTTAATGGTCTAACAGCCAAATCCTCTGCCTTTCATTAGACAATTAGTTACCTAACACAAGTCTTCTGTGCTGTTCTAGGTCCCCTTGGTTCTGTCCTCATGGGTGTTTTCATCCAAGGTTCACTGCTAGGGTATAGTTCCTCTTGGGTTCTTTCACTACATAATTAGCGAATTGTATATCTTGACCTATGCAGATTTTAGCCTAAAAAGTTTATGTCTCATTCTTCAAGATAGACATTATGGCAGCACGGATGAGAGCTAAGTGCCACATTCATCACTCTGTGATTGACAGTGTTGGTTGCCCCTAGTTCTCTTCTTGAAAAGTTCAGGCACACTTGTAGCTCTGGCATCACTACACTAAGTGATTACTGCCAGTCCCATTAAATGTGTATTCTTTAACTCTTCCAGACATTAGTTTGACTATGTAATCTCATATGACAACATCAGGCATCTCACATAGCATTAGCATCTAGAAAGAAAAGCAATAATGCACTCCTAAAGGTAATTTTGTCAACATATTGTTAAACATGCTAAGCAGCTTATTATAGCAGAAAGAGCAGTGGCTGTGGAATCACAAAAAAGTGCTTTCAAATTGTGACCCCACCACTTACTGTCTGGGAGGTCTTTGGCTTTGGGAGAATGAAATTAGATAACAATGCTGAAATATCTGCTATAATTTATGACAATTTGGTCATTGCACAATAATTATTACCATCTTGTATTACTCAGCATTGTATTACTGCAGCAAAATACCTAAGAGAATAAAACTAAAAAGAGGAAAGACGTATTTTGGATCCCACTTTTGGAAGACACAGTTCATTGTTGATCAGACAACATGGTGTGGGCAGTAGCAGGATGGTGCTCACCACAGGAGTGGCAGGAAGTAAAGAGAAAGAGGAGGCTAGAATCCCGTACCTCCCATGAGGCCCCACCTCTTAAAGGTTCCTCCACCTCCCAGTGGCACCGCAGGCCTGAACACATGGGCCCATGGGAGCCACTCCAGACCAAACCGTAGCACAGCCTTGCTCCTTTCCTGGAAATGACATTTTGTTTCCTGAGAATCTCTGCAAACCTCAAAGTAACAGGTTTTCTTACTTTCATTAGAAAAATAATTTTCTGGCTTAGAAACTTGTCCTACTGCCTAGGATACTTGGCTGCGCGCATTCCGTTACTAGTCTAACTATCGACTCGGACGCCTAAAGTGGTATTTCTTCCTCCGGCACGCTGTCAGATAGGTTGCCCTGCAGAGCGCATCCCCAACTTCTGCTCTTCGTCGTCTGTGTCACCTCATGACTTTGAATTACCTGCGGTGGAATGAAAAGAAGGCTGCTTGGCATCTGGCTGAAGCCGAGTGAGTGTCTCTAATGGGGACTGAGTAGGGACTGCTAAATGCTCCGTGTCCTTGCACATCACAGAATGCAAGCACATGCCAGTTTTTGATGAAGTTGAAAACCTGAATGAAGGCCAAAAAAATCACTATAGAAACTAGCTTTTATAGAATGTTTTATAGTCAAAATGGAAGCATTGCTTCATGGTTCAGCGTCGTGCTTTTTGTGACAGCTTACAGAGTGTTTGCTTAATATGGCTAAATAGTCCGTCTTCTTAATGGAGTGTGTAAACCTAGCCGAGAATGAGGAGATTAATCAACCAAAACTTGTGTCCAGCATGATCTGAGACCTACAGAATGCAGAACAACAGCTTGGAATTCACCTCACTCTTTGAGTGTAGGTGTAGAGGCTGAGACGGGGATCGTGCAATCAGGTTTTACATTGAGATCTTGGGTTTATTTATTTATTTTAGGGAAGGGTCTACAGGGTGTTCAGGGTCTCACTACTAGATCGGACTTGTACTCATCTGCCTGTTTACAGCCTCCCAAGAGCTGGGATTATAGGCGCGTGCCACCATGCCCAGTCTCATTCGCAGGCTCAGTGTGCCCTGGGGGGCAGGGCCGGTACAGCAGGCCTGGTGATTGAACTCCTGGCCCCTGCGTGCTTTACTCCGCTGAGCTATTTGACTGGCCCAGGTCTTGGGCTTAAATCCTGGATCTACTGTACAACTTTGGGCAAGTAACCTCATCTCTCTGTGTCTCAGGTGCCTTAATGATCAAATGGAATTAATAACATAATCTACTTGAATTCTTTTTTATTTTTATTAAATTAGCACATATTATTGATTATTGAATGTTCCAGGAACTCTTTCAAGTCAATAGAGACAAATATTCCAACAAAGTCCCTAATTTCAGGGCTTAAAATCTGTGTCATTGTAAATTCCACATGTTCTACTTTTGGTTTGCGACATAGTATAAAATAAATCTTCCTCCTCCCTCCTTCTCTTTTTCCTCCTTTTTTTAAAAAAAAAATACTTTATTTTATTCATTTATTTTTTTGAATGGCAATGAAGCACAGATTTTTTTCTCCTATTTCCTCTCCCCTCCTCCTTTTTTCTTTCTCCTCTTCCTTCTCCTTTTATTCCACCTCCCTTTTCCTTCTTCTCTTTCTCTTTTCTCTTCCTCCTCTTTCTTCACATATCTGCAGCCTTTGAATCTGGCAATGATTCTTTTTAGTTCTGCCTTTTCAGATTAAACAGGTAAGATTCTTTCTACTGCTCTGATAAGCTAGACAGCTGCCATCTGCATTCCTGGGGCCTCTCAAGAGTCACGGCAGGGAGGAGTGAGCTAGGCACACTTTAATCAGGACAACACTGGGCCTCTTGTCCTGTTCCTGGCAATCGCCCAAGTTCTACCTGACTTCCTGCTTGACCTTCTTGCTCTTGCTCTGGAATTAGTGTTCTCACTTTGTAGCTGAATGCATTTGATTTCAAGTCCTGTCAGGTTTTAAATCACTACTGGCTTTTATGTACTGTAAATACTTTGTTTTAGTTATCCTAAACTGAACTCTGAACTAGACTTGTTCATAATAAAGAAACACAAAGAACTTACTGCCTGAGTATTAGTGAATCCAAGACCTGCCTGATTGTAAGATGAACCATAATTTTATGTCACACCCATATCATGTACTCTTATTAACTAGAATTTTCATTTTTATTTTATTTTTTTAATTTAAAAAATTTTATGTGTTTACTACAGGGTCTACAGGGACTCACTACACAGATTGGACTCATAGTAATCTTCCTGTTTTCATTCTCCCAAGATCTGGGATTATAGGTATGTGCCACCACACCCAGTCTTAATCCCTGTCTCAATCACCCCAGGGGTGAGGCTGAGACAGCAGGCCAGGGATTGAACCTCAATCCCTGTGTTTGCCTAAGCAGGTGCTTTAATCCATTGAGCTATCTAGCTGCCCCTAGAATTTTTATTTTTAATGAAATAACTCTTTTAAACTTACTTATGTGTAGGCTTTAAAAAGTCTACATCTCTTTTTTACATAAACAACAACAAAGTTCCATCCTATTCTCAAAAGCTTATTCTTTGTTCATGTTTATATATTCATA
Source organism: Octodon degus (assembly GCF_000260255.1). Lineage (NCBI taxonomy): Eukaryota > Metazoa > Chordata > Mammalia > Rodentia > Octodontidae > Octodon > Octodon degus. Next base: position 2,557,130 of record NW_004524826.1, on the reverse strand, counting down.
ACGTGTATCAAAGGTCAACATATGTGGCTGGTTTGGTCTCCTGCATTTTTAACCTATCTGGATCTCCAGCCCACTGATCATCTTTTAGCATTTTTTTGTAGTTATAGTAACATCTTTCAGGAGCATTTTATTTGTAGGCAGAAGCAGATTTACTTGTAAGGGGGAAGCTCTAGTTTTGGGGTCAGTCAATAGTGCAAGCCTTTCACTCTCTTTGAATAGACTGTAATATTGCAGAATTTTTCATGTGGAAAGATGATCAAAGAACATGCAGCCATACCATCTAGAAAAAAAATTGTACAGAGTATCTGAATAATAGAACATGACTTTATTTTTCTGGGTTATTTTATTTGCTAGCCTTTCAAAATTTGTGCTATTTCATGATCTCTTTCTTAATATTCATCATCATTATTAGATCATTTTATATTTTCTTTGCTATGGAAGGATCTGAAGATTACACAAACTTGAGATGCAATGATAACTAGAGTTGTCCTATTCTTAGGTGAAGCTTTTTTGGCTTAAATGGAAGTAGGTTGGCAGCTCCAGGCCACGGGTAGTACAGCTGCCTTCAAGTGACGTGCTGCCCTATTACCAGTGCTGACAATGGTGACCTGTAGCATCAGTAATGTTGATGCAATTGTTCTGAGGTACGTTCAAGTACACCATGGTTTCATTTATATTTTCTATTTGACTAAACTCAGTTTCATTTTTACTTAATTGAGTCACATACTGATTAAATGGTTTCTGTTCAAAGGGAGTTGGGGATTTTTGATGAACTGATATTCTGTCCAATGTCTACATGGGTCACACCAGCCCCCTAATTGCTTTATTTTTTTATTTTTTAAATAATTTATTGAGAAACAAATAGCAATGAGACAGTTTCAAAACTGCTTAGTAAGACAGTTTCAATAATTAATACATTGCACATTGCTGTCTCAGTGGTTATTCATTGTACAAGATGCAGACATGATATCCTGTCCACAAACACTATTAGAACTAATCTTTCTATTCATTGAATTAAGAGAAAGTAGCTGTATATCTATTCTATTTTGGATATACAGATACAAAATGGTCCTTCATTTGTATCCCCCTTTTTTGTTTAGTTTTGTCAGAGAAGGATATTCTAATTGCTTTAAAATTCCTTTTTTTTTTAATAGGCCTAGAGATTTGGATTTTTCTTCCTGTTTTTAATTGATACATGCTGTGCTTTGGATATATTCTTTTGTCTGGCGGCGTTGGAGCAGTAGGCAGAGCATAACGCAGAGCAATCAGTTCACCGGGACCACTGCCCTAGGACAGGATTAAGGCTGGACAGGGAGTGAGCTTCCCCAGGCCAGGTTGTTACAAGGCTAAGCAGTTACTGCATTCATGATTGCAGCTTCCTGAAGCCACTTCCTCTGCTTCTCTGCCATGTTGTGACAAGGCTGGGGCTCTTACCACCAACCACTCCTGAAGATTATGTAACTAGCCTGCTTCCCAACAAGGTTTCAGCTACTAGCTTTAACATCCTTTGAATATTTACACACTACTTTTGTAAATAAAATTTTATGTGAACACAACTGTGCCTATTCTTTATGCATTTTCTGTGGCTGCTTCTCTGCTGCATTAGAAGTACAGATTACCAAATAGCTCAGTGGATGAAAATGCCTGCAAGCAGGCACAGGGGCCAGGGATTAGATCCCCAGGCCTGCCATGCAGGCCCCGCCCCCAGGCATGCTGAGACAGCAATTGAGACTGGGTGTGGTGGTACAGGCCTGTAATCCCAGCTCTGGGGAGGCTGTAAACAGGTGGATCACTACAAGTTGGATCTAGTAGTGAGACCCAGAACATCCTCTAAACCCTTCCCTAAAATACAAAAATAAAAATAAATAAA
>NW_004524826.1:2554089-2555095 GCF_000260255.1 Octodon degus | reverse complement strand
TTTTTTATTAATTTTAATGAGAAAAAAGATAAAATAGCAATGAAACAGTTTCAAAACAGGTTAGTAGGACAATTACAATAATTAATACATTCCATATTGTTGTCTTTTTAGTAGTTATTCAGACAACAAGATGTACACTTGATATCTTATCTAAACACTATTAGTACAAACCTTTCTTCTCATTAAACTAAGAGAAAGTAGTTGTATAGCTATCCTAACTATCTTGTCTATACATATATTTTTTTTTTTCATGACAAAATGGTCCTTTATTTATATCCCCCTTTTTGGTTTTGTTTTGTCAGACATGGGTGTTCCAATGCTGTTAGAGAAGCTATATTTGGAGAAGTTTTTCAAGGATCTTTTCATACTTGATACTAGTCCAATATGTAACTCACTACTACTATGGACTATCGGACTGTATTGGGTTATTTTGCTAAACACAGTGTTATGCTATATCTTGTTTTAAAAGATAAGGTTATGAGATTTTCAAAAACAGTTGATGAAATTTTATTTTGACATATCAATTCTATGGATGATACAGAAAGGTACTCTCATATGGATTTTCAGAAACTATTCTTTGCTATTATGATTAGTTGAAAAGCTCCTCAATCAGAGACAATGATAATATATTTCATAATCAAAAATTTGAGCCTGGTTCTCTGACTTCCTCATCTCTGGATTTCTTCAAGCACTATGATCTGATTAACTTTCTTAAAGGATGGCTATGAGTTTGTCATCTCTAGTTAAAAAATAAACACAAATGGAACATTTTACAATCTGTCTATGTTTTAATGAACAAAGTTTGTGTTTCTTTACCTGGCAATCAAGAGCCATTAAACACTGGATGGAATTGGGTGAGTAAGAGAAGAGTGATCTTGAGTAGGAGAGTGTTTGCAGGGTTCATCTAGTATCTACTCATACTCACTTCTTTTTCAGTGTTTAATATTCAGCAGCCATGAAAGCTTTATCTTAAGTGTGTTATGTATAGTTTTCTATGTGGAACACA
>NW_004524826.1:2542547-2553989 GCF_000260255.1 Octodon degus | reverse complement strand
TTTCTAAGTTGGTGGATTCAGTTGGTACAGTGACATGGCCTGTCCTTTAAATGGTCCATGAGTCCAAGTCCTACTACTTGTTCCAACTGCAACTCTTTTCTATTCCTTCAAGAAAGTGGAAAGCAAGTTTTTTTGTCATGGATTTGAAGTCATCTTACCTGTATTATTTTAGATAACTGAGTTGTTTTCTTTTCTTTTTTTTAAGAGACCATGTTGATTGTGAATACTTTAATGGAAGACATTGCATATATGATTGATGAAATTACTTTCTTTTAAAAATTAGTGGATTAATTTTAATTATGAGAAAGTTCATTTAAGTACAATTTGGGAAGTATAAGCTCCAGAGCACAGGTATAAAAATATGCGGACAACTATAGATGCACAATTTCTGCATTGGACAGGCAGTGAGGAAAGAAAACTGCGGATTAGTAGTAGGTAAAATCACAAGAGTCTACTCCTTGGCTTTCATCGTCTCTATTAAGTAAAAGTTAATTTGGTAAGAATGAGGAGGAACTGAGAGGATGAGAAAATGAGATATTGCTACAGAGGATATGTGAAAATCGCTGTGCATTAACTCAATGGTAGGTTATTTCTATGAGTAAAATAAAACCTAAGGGAGGGCTGGCCAAATAGCTCAGTGGATTAAAGCACTTGCAAGTGGGTTTGGGGCCTGGAATTCAGTCCCCAGGCCTGCTGTGCCAGCCCCATCCTGGGGCACCCTGAAACAGCAATTGAGACTGGGTGTGGTGGCATGCACCTGTAATCCCAGCTCTTGGGAGGCTGTAAACAAGCATGCTGATCACTACAAGTCTGATCTAGTAGTGAGACCCAGAACACGCTGTAGACCCTTCCCTAAAATACAGAAAAGAAAAAAAAAAAAGAGACCATTGTTTTATACTAAGATCTTACGCTGGGGCCCAGCAGAGCAAGCTAAAGATCAAGCTGGAGTCACTCATGTAAATTTCTACATTATCAAGCAAAGAACAAAACAACAGAATGACCTTTGGAGAAATCAGTGCTAGAGACAACCAAATTTCTCAAATAGTTCAGTTTCATTTGCCATCATATTGATGTTCTTTTCTGTTTTAAACCTTAAGTAACTTGATTTATCTAGTCTCCTATTCTTCTGTCTCCTTGTCCCTACCTTATATGAAAGTAACTTTCAAAGTCTCAGTCTGCTGTTTTGTTCTTTGTACTTTTCTCAGTTCTTCAGCTTCTGTAAAACTTTACTCTACTTGGTCCACTGGAGCAATTATTCTGTTCCAGGAAATGAAATATTGCTTAATTCTAGAATCTCAAATAAAATTAATTGAGAAATTTAAGCTAAATTTGTTTTACTTTTGTCTTTAAATGCATGTGAGCGCATTGGAAAGATAGCAAGAAAAGGCAGCAAAGGTTCTGGCAAAACTGTCATTCAAGAGTTCACATATGAGTCCTAGTGCATGATGAGAACTAGGAAGACAGAAATGGCCTTTGACAGGGAGAATGAATTGGGTGGATTGTGAGCATCAAGAGCAGGTGAGGGAGTAGCCAGTGAAGGAGAGGGCTACAGATTATGTTTGAATTGTAGGGCCCCAGAACTGAAGGGCTCAAGAGCTGAGTAGTCACATGTCTCTAACAGACTGCGGATGGGGCTGCAGGATGAGCAGCCACATGGGATGCTGAAGGGCCTTGGAGGGGGTGCAGTGACCTGACTGGGAGATCATCAAATTGATGAAGTACAGGTCCCAATCTTACGGGAATATGGAGTGTGGTGACCACAAGAGGCAGAAACTGATGAAGCAATGAGTATTTTTAAAAATACTTTTAATTTTGTTTCAAAGAGAATAAAAACACAAAAAAGATACAGAATTTCAAAACAAGATGATAGGAAATTAATGGTTGTAATACTGCATTTTGTTATCGTCAAAGTGGTCATTCAAAAGAAAAGAATAACTTGGATGGGAGAATGGAGGAAAGAAAGAAGCCAGGGAATAATATGTATACACACAAGATAGCTAAGATAATTGTACTACTAATTTCTTTTTAAAAATTATTTATTTATTTGGTACAGGGTCTCACTACACAGCCTGGACTTTTAGTGAGACTCCTGTCTCAGCCTCCCCAGTCCTGGGATTACAGGTGTGCACCAGCACACACGGTTTCAGTGGCAGACACAGCAGGCACAGCATGTGGTGCCAGAGATTGAACCTGGATCCTTGAGCTTGGCAGGCAGGCACTTAGACCACTGAGATATCTCCTCATCCCTGTACTACTAATTTGTATTGGTGTACTGAAAGAAACAGTTAATGCTAACTGATCAATTTTGCATGCCTATATCTGGAAATCTGAAACTACTTTGAAAATAACAGTATGCAGCATAACAACAATGAATATTTCTTATGAGATCAAGACTCAGTTGGCATGGAGGAGAAGACCTGCGTGTTTTCAATGACACTTTCCATACCTTTCAACTTTATCCCTACTACTCGACTAACAATGGACTATCAGTGTACATTGCTCAGTTGATTTTAGACTGTTGGTTAGTTTGCACCTTCCTTCTGTCTCTGATTGCTGTTATAAAATCCAATGTTTCCCTTTGTTCCAGATTCTAGTTATTACATTGATAAATTTTCATTCCTAGCTCTTGTGCCTAAAACAATGGTTTCTTGCTCTCTGATTTATTCTTGTCCTTTATATCCAATAATATGCTCAACTTTATTTTTTATTGATTTTATTGAGAAAAAAATAGCATTGTGACAGTTTCAAAACAGGTTAGTAGAGGGGCCAGGGAGATGGCTCAGTAGAATAAGCATGTCTCTGGCATGCACAAGGGCCTGAGTTCAATCCCCAGTTCTGAAAAAATAAACAACAAAAACCAGGTTAGTAGGACAGTTACAATAATTAATACATTGCATATTGTTGTCTTTGTAGTAGTTATTCATTGTACAAGATACAGATATGATATCTTGTCTAAATATTATTAGTACAAATCTTTCTGCTAATTGAACTAAGAGAAAATAGCTGTATATCTATCCTATTTTTAAAAAAATAATTTGGAGAAAGAAGTAGCAATGAGATAGTTTCACAACAGGTTAGTAAAACAGTTATAATAACTAATACATTGCGTATTCTTGTCTTTGTAGTAGTTATTCAGAGTACAAGATGCAGACATGATGTCTTGTCTAAACACTATTAGTTCAAAACTTTCTTCTTGTTGAACTAAGATAAAGTAACTGTATATCTAAGCTATTTTGTATATACATATATACATATATTCTATATATGTATATATATATTCACTACAAGATGGCCCTTCATTTATATCCCCCTTTTTGTTTTCCTTTGTCAGAGATGTATATTCCATCACCATTCATATATTGTAGGCAGATGAATTCAGCAAAGTAATCCAAAATAATCCAGTAGTGTATAATAGTAGTAGGTTATTTGCATGACTGGCAATGTCAGAAGTTGTTGACTTGAGCCTTTTACAGCTCAGCATATTAATATGGCTTTACTTTTTATACCTCGTTATTATACTTTTCTGCTGGATGGTTAAGACCAAGATAAAGCAAGACCTTATAATAAAAAATGTAACTTTTGAATATACTCAATTTCAGTGGCCACTTGCAGTTCAGGTTTGAGTGACTTGTATTTGTTTGATCTGAAAAACAAAATAGCTCTGAAGTAAAAATTTCATGGAGACTGGGGCCGAATCTGATAAAGATTATTTAAAATTATTTGCAAGGAAGAGGAAGGCCGAGCAGTATTTACTGGTGTCAGAAAAGTCTCTCAATAAGTACATAATTACTCTGCAAATAATGCTTGCAATTAATTTCTGCCTGGCCTACTCAGGTCACTTCTCTTCATTAGCTTGTGATATTTGCTTTGTTTTCATTTGAATTTAATAGCCAAGAACATCCAATGGCAAAACAACTGGGAGAAACCCCACTTGTGTAGTTGTTAATCCAACAAAGTTTCAAATTAGAGATGGTAACAGTGGCCACTCTTTTGCAAGTTGCTCTTTGAAAGTTACTTCCCATCCTTTTGCTCAGCATTCTAAGTTATAAATAAAATCTACACCTAAGACACGTACATGTTTACTACCCATTAATCTTTCTTTAAAACCAGATAATCTGGTGACCTGAAGATTACATCCTCATGTACAATGTCCTCCTATTCTTTAGCCTGTGCATTGACTACCACAAGCATGTAAATGGCTGTGTTATTTAACTTAGCAGAAAAGTTGTATGTTTGCCTAAAGGACTATAGCAACCAGGAGGTCAAGGTCAGTTGCTCTGTTCTGGCCAGAGGGACTTACCGGGAGAAGGAGAGCAGGACCTGAATGACAAAGACCCCATCTAGCACACTCCACTCCACCATCTAACTGCATCTCATTCCCCTTTCCAGGTTCCTAAGAGGGTCTCTTTTGAGGGATGATAGCTCCTCCCCCTCTTCTGAGCAGCTGCTCAACAAGAAAGCTCATTTGCTTCACACAAACTCCTCTCACAATATTGGCTCTTGAATGACGAATGGATAGATTTGGGTCTGGTAACATCAAGTAGCACTTTGCTGTTGTGTTTATTAAAATAACATTACTTTGCCTTATGAGAATTTGAAGCAAGAGAGTAGGGCATTACAAAGTCTTTAGGCAAGTTGATGTGACCTATCAGTCATCAAGTTTCAGGACATGTGCCCAAACCCTGAATTTGGGACCAATCAGAAAGTGTTATCATTATTTTTTCTCGCAAGGACGCAAGCAGAGTTTTGATAGGTGGCCTAGATGTGATGTCAACCCGAGGAGTGGAGGATACAAAAGATGGCTGCCATTAGCTCTGGTCCTTAGTACTCTGTCTGTCACAGTGGTCCACTCCCACCCTTAATAGGGTATACTTTTCCTGCTGTTAGTTGTCCTGTACTTGTACGTTTCTTTTCCTACCTTTAAAAGGCACAAAACCTCATTACCTTTTGAATTTGATTTGTCCAATTCTTTGTTCAGGACAAAAAGAGCCTAGGAAGACTCTCTAGAAGTAGTTCTCAGTATACCAGACCCTGCTGACCAGTCTACATATGTGTTTTTTTAAAGTAGCTCTGGTCCTTCTTGAGTCTCTCTCTCTCTCTCTCTCTCTCTCTCTCTCTTTGGTGAAACCTCTTGCCAGGGAAGTGCTTATTCTACTGAGCCATCTCCTCAGCCCCTTGAATATCTCTTTTCATTAGTTATTTTCCTTAGGGAAAGAATTAGATTCTAGGGTACAGATAGGCCACTTTCATGGTTACTAAAAGTGTGTGTGTTCATGATTTTAGGGAACACTCAGGAGCCCGATGCCCCCTGCTCAAGGCCCAATGGACCGATTCCATGCATTTTGTCCCTCTGAAGTGTTCTGCATCTGATGGTGCACAAGACTTCACCCTGACTGCATTGGCCTAATGAACTAATCCTTGTCCTCTTCCTGCAGTGCTGAGGGGAGGAATGTAAGTTTCTTTGCAGCAACGCATATAGTTTGAAAAACATAATCACAATTTAAATGTAACGTTAACTGAAAATAAAATCATTATTTTTGTAATGGAAATGTCTGAGAGAAAATCTTGCTTAAATTATTTTGGATGGCGAGATGACAACAGAAAACCACATTACCTGTGTGCTAGAGTTTTTCTTGAATAACAGAAGGTAAGTGATAATTTAGTTGTTCTCTCTTTCCTTCCTTCCTTCCTTCCTTCCTTCCTTCCTTCCTTCCTTCCTTCCTTTCTTTCTTTCTTTCTTTCTTTCTTTCTTTCTTTCTTTCTTTCTTATTCTTTCTTTTTTTTGACACAGGGTCTTGCTATGTAATTTAGGCTGGCCTTGAACTCACTTTGTAGCCCAGGCTGGTTTGGAATTCATAACAATCCTGCTATCTCTGTCTCCTGAGTGCTGGGATTACAGGCGTGTGCTACCATTCCTGGCTATGATTTCTGTTCTTGAGATCTGTTTTGGAGGTTCTAGCAGGAGACCAAATCTATTCTATAATTTTGACTGAAGAACAGTTTTCCTCTGTCCAGGAAGTCCAACTTCCTTGACTCAGTATGCAGATTTCAGAGGGTCACACAGTGGTGTTGTGGCTTGTTTCTAGATGCCCCCTCAAAACCTCACATGGTCATAGGTGTGGTGTTTCAGAGGTGACTGGATCTAATACGTGATGCTGGGATCAAGCATGTGGTCCTGGGAAGGAGTCATGTGACCATGCCAGGATTAAGGCTGCCACACCCTGGGTGTGAGTGCTACCCACCCTAAGAGGGACAGCCTGGACAGGACGTAAGGGACAAAAGCAGGGTTGCTGCTTTCTGCTTACTGCTGGCTTCTTTTGCTGTCTTATGTCTGCCGTGAATTGTTTCTCCTCTGTGATGCCTCTCTGCCATGCCACCCTGCCTTGGAGCCAGTAGATTATGGACTGAAACCTCTCCAAACTGTGGGGAGAAACCTTTTCTCCTTTAACTTTGGATGTAGGATATTTTGTCTCAGCAATAAGAAGAGTAACAAAGACAAATGGTGGGGGAAGAAGGAGACAACCTCCTCACCAGCCAGATCAGGCAAACGAACACTGGTGATCAATGGGGGGACAGTTGTCAAAGTCAGGTCACCTTTACATTTTTCTTCAGGACCTTGTATCTTTTTAATTATTGGGCAGCCAAGGGGCTCTGAGTCCAGCCATGAAGATGGCTTTCCGGAACAAAGAGGCTGACCCAGGGAGACACCTGGATTTTATTCAGTGGAGGAGAAGTGGCTTGGGGAGGAATGACTGAGAATTGTGGGAAGGAAAGATTGTCTCCATCTTGGCTGAGCACCAGATACCCAAACATTAGATACTATCTCAATAGCATAATGCAAATTACTTTCTCTGCATATGGCAAAGGTAAATGTAGGTCACCTACCCAGATCAGCTCACAAGACCTTGAATTTGCCAGGCAGGCACTTGTACCACTGAGCTTTATTCCAGGTCCTCACATTCTAATTTGCATTCTTGATCATCTACTCTAGTTTCTTTGCCTCTAGGCTGACCTACTGTTGTGTAGTTATTTTACCTGGCAGGATACACCAAAATATTTATTGCCTTTGGTATTGTCTATATATGCTCATTTAGCTTTTTATTAACATTCAGTAGGTCCGTGCTGGTGCTGGAAGAAGAGTGATGAGCAAAGAAAAAGTATCTAAATAAATAATTATCCTAGTGCAAAATAACATTGCATGCAATAAATTTGCATTGCAAGCTGTAATAAGCAATTATCTGATTCACAAATGTAGGACACAGTGTGGAGTACTGAGACATGAATATAGTAGGTGGCAAATTGGATATAGTAGCTCATTCCAATTATGTAAGTAGTCCCTATCATTGAGAGTTTGCCTTGCTTCTAGCCTTTCCACAGTGGTTAGTTTATCAGATCATTGAGCAAACTATAAAGGGGCTAGGCTGGTGTCCAGGGCAAGTCATGCCTATTTAAAACCAGACCCACATGTATAAATATCGTATTGTCTCCCTAATGTAAGAACTCAAAAGAAGAAATAAAAACCTAAAGATATAAGAGACACAGTTAAATGGAATGAAACAGAACTTAAGGATTAAATGACAAAGAGAAAGGAGAAAAATTAGGAATAAGGTAGGGGCAAAACCATACATGTATATATGTAGGTTAGATAAGGCAATAGTCCTAAGGTTTTTGAAAATAGCAGGTAATGGGTAGAATTCTCACCCTGACTGACTCTATGTTGATATCTGTGAATTAAGCAACTTCACTGAGGACAGCAAAGTGTAATACTAAAACCATGCTTGAAATACCTGTCATCTTGGTCTTCTAAATGTGTACCATTTCTAATGTCATATCAAGTATTATTATACTCTCTTTAAAGTACATTTTTTCTTTTCTTTTTTTTTTGTCCCCTGGGGCACTGGAGTTTTATTTCACAACAGAACCACTGGGAACCTGGCCTGGGACACAGACTGCTCCAGACATGGTGGGACACAAGGTGACAAACATGACGATCACAGCTGGGATCACGGGTTCTGTGTGGTCCTGATGGCATCTACAGAAATGGTGGCAGGAGGGGACCTAACTACCTGGGCCCAAGGCCTGAGTATTGGCCTATCATGGCCTATTTGCTCAGGGGATTTCTGAAGTTCCAGCCTGCAAACTTGGCCTTGCTACCCAGCTCCTCGATTCTAAGGATCTGGCTGTACTTGGCCAGACACTTGAATCAGCAGGGCACACCAGTCTTGATCTTCCCAGTGCTGAGTCCCACCACAAGGTCAGCAATGAAGGTATCTTCTGTCTCCCCAGACATGTGGGACACCATGGTGCCCCAACCATTGGACTGCACCAGCTTGCACGCCTGTAGGGACTCAGTTATTGAGCTGGTCTTATTGACTTTGAGCAGCAGGCAGTTGTAGGCCTTCTCATTCATGGCCTTCTCATTCACTGTGAGGTTGCCCACTACCTGGATGCCGGTGCTGGCCATGAACTTCTGCCAGGGGCCCCAGTTGTCCTGGCCAAAGGAGTTCTCAATGGACACCACTGGGTAGTCATTGATGACATTCAGTAGGTCCATGCTGGTGCTGGCAGAAGAGAGATGGGCAGAGAAAAAGTATCTAAATAAATTATTATCCTAGTGCAGAACAACATTGCATGCAATAAATTTGCATTGTAATTTATTTTAGAGGTTGCCCAGCTGATTGGGTGAGCTGTACCTACTGGGGTCATCAGGAGACTTGAAGTCTATGTCATACTTCCCAGACCTGTAGAACTCAGATGCAGCCACATGCATGCTAATGACTGCCTTATCTGAATAGCTGGGCTTCCCAATGGCAGTCTTCAGCAAAGACAGGGCTTCCTTTTTCTTCAGGATGTTGTGTGCGAAGCCATCCTCATCGCCCATGTTGGTGGCATCCTTGCCGTACTTCTTGATGATGTTCTTCAGGTCGTGGTATATCTCAGCCTGGATGCACATGGCCTCCTTAAAGCTGGCCTCACCCACAGGCAAGATCATGAACTCTTGCATGGCCAGCTTGTTCCTGGTGTGTGAGCCGCCATTGATCATGTTGAAGGCGGGGACAGGCAAGATGACCTTGGGGTTGCCTGTCAGGTCGTGGATGTGGCGGTATAGGGGCACCCCTTCTCCACAGTGATAGCCTTGCACACCACAAGAGACACTCCCAAGATGACATTCACCCCAAACTTGGATTTATTCTTAATACTGTCCATCTCAATCATCAGCTTGTCTATCTTCTCCTGCTCCACGACATTCAGTTTCTTGCTAACCAGGGCAAGTGTAGTAGCTTTATTGATGTGCTCAACAGCCTTTGACACACCCGTGCCCAAGTAGTGGGACTTGTCATTGTCACACAGCTCCAGGGCCTCCTAGATGCCAGTAGAGGCCCCACTGGGCACAGCAGCTTGGAAGAGACCTCTGGAGATGTAGAGGTCAACTTTCACAGTGGGGTTCCCACGAAAGCCGAAGATTTCATGGGTGTGCATCTTGAGAATAGACATGGTGGATTTCTGGCTACAGGATCTCCTCACCCAGGAAGGAAAAAGAGCGTGCTATAGACACTGAGGTGCGCGTTAAAGTGGAGAGCTGCTCTACCTAAAGTAAATGTTTTTAAAAAGGTCATAAAAGAAAATGAGAGTCAAGAATAAAGATTTAAGGTTTCCTAGGCCCGCCAAGTAGCTCAGCAGATTAAAGCGCCTGCAAGCAGGAGGAAGTGTCGGACGTTCGATCCCCTGAGGGCGGTGCCAGCCCCCCCCCCCCCCCCTCCCGCCCCTAGGGTGCGCTAAAACTGCAATTGAGACAGGATGTAGCGGTGCAGGCCTGTAATCTCAGCTCTTGGGAGGCTGTAAACAGGCGGATCACTACGAGTCCAGTCTAGTAGTGAGACCCTGATCACCCTGTAGACCCTTTCCTAAAAATAAAAATAAAAATTTGAGCTTTCTTGAAAGCATGTGATAATATTCAATCATATGTCCCATCTTGTGTAACTGTACATGTTATTCTGAGCAACAGATTTGACGATAAAAATAGATAATATGTTAATCAGCTGTTGTTGTTTTGAAAATCTGTAATGTATGTATTGTTACATGTTACCCTGTTTCTGTCTTTGCTTTTGTTTTTCTTGTTCTTATTTTTACTCATCAAAATAAAAACATTATAATTTAAAAAAAGAATATCTTGTATAGGGAGTATTTTTGAATATGCATTGATCCTACATAAAAAGTAAACTTACTATCTTACATTCTAGGACCATTCTAAGAGGTCTCTACGTACACCTCTTTAAGTCTCGTCAAGCAATCTTCTTGCTTTTGCTTCTATGAAGAACCTGGCCAGTCAGTGTAGAACCTTATCTGAGGGCATCCGTCTTCATGTAAACCACAAGTTAAATCATTTCAAGTTTGCCCCACTGGAAGAATTTCTATTTTCCACCCTCTTTTTAGAGCCACTCTTATGTGATATTATAATGTTGAAGAGTGATAATGATAAGCTTTTTATAAATAAGGCTCAGAAATACAGTCTTGAGGGCTGGCCTGAGTGCCCGGAGTTCAAGGTACAGCATGCTATGTCAGCCCCGCTCCCCGGGGTGCACTGAAATGGTGATTGAGACTGAGAGAGGTGGCGCTCCTGTAATCCTAGATCTTGGGAGGGTGAACACAGGCGGATCAGTACGAATCCAATCTATGTAGTGAGACCCTGTAGACGCTGCACTAAATACAGAAAAATTCTGGTCTCGGAGAGTTCTTCATGAGGTGATGAGCGGGGGGATAAAGTATGGTGGCAATGTGTGATAGGGGTAGGCATTTTGGGCCAGTGAGACACTTATTTACACAAATTTAGGGCCTACTAAAGACAAATCCTAAAATATGCTACTTTTACTAAATAACAGTGACGTTATGGACTTTATGATTAGGCAGAATGGGGACATCCAGTTTATTATGAGTATGTTGATTTCTATGATCCTTTGTTCAGTTATGATCATACTTTAAGATAATCTTTTACATGTATATTACTTTTACAGTTATAGTGTAGTTTCTTTTGAAATTAGAATTTATTTTCTTAAAATTTTAATCTGTACACTTTCCTCAACAAAGTTTATAATTGATCATAATTTCTTTCTTCTGATGAAAAAGTAAAAGAAACTTTTGGCATAGGGAATAATCACTCATTGTTTATACAAGTTACCTTATTTGTGTATTCTAAAGTTAATAATTATCATGATTATAGTATAAAATTTAATTATTGATCAGAATTTTACAGTCCCTTTGTTCATACTTTCTTCTTTCTAAATAGAAACTCTTGCTTATTGATCAGAACCTTGGATACTCAGTCAGTTAGGGTCTGTAAATGATACACAGTAGAAGTCTGAAAACATTTAATGCATCCTCATTCTTTTTTTTTCAAAGTTTTATTGATAAACAGATAGCAATGAGACAGTTTCAAATCAAATC
>NW_004524826.1:2524318-2535825 GCF_000260255.1 Octodon degus | reverse complement strand
CTGCGCCTGGGCTGGGACTGGTCCCGCCGGCGCAGGGTAGCAGGAAGCTCTCCGCACACTCACAGGACCTGGGCTAGGACTGGGTCTTGCATCCTCATTCTTGAATGGTAACTTAACTGGATCTGAAATTCTAAACTGTGGGTTATGTCAGCTCAAAACTGATTATTTTATTTCCCTATCTTTTGATTTAGATTATTGCCAATCTAAATGACTGAATTGAACGAGTTGAGATCAAGCTCTTCCTTTCTTTTTTTCTTTTAAAATTTATTCATTTGTTACAGGGTCTCACTATCTAGTTCAGACTCATAGTGATCTTCCTGTCTCAGCTTCCCCAGTGCTATGATTACAGGTGTGTACCACCATGACAGATTTTCTTCCTTCTTTGTAATGTACCTCTTTTCTTACAGGTGAGTCCATGCTATTTCTTTATCTTTGTTGTTCTATGGTTAAATACAGTGTATTTCTGTGACTTTATTTTTATATTATTTTGCTTTGGATTTATTAGGTATTAACATTTCAAGATCTTGTCTTTCATCAAGATTGAACATTTCAGATATCTTGTCCAGTGTCTCATCTCCTTCCGAAAACCTTTTATAGGAAGACCTTAAGCCTTCTCACTTCCATTCTGTGCCCTTATTACTTCCTGTTCATATTTATCACCCATTTACCTGACTGCACTGTGTACATTCTACATAGTTTTCAGATATACCTTCTAGCTAATTAACTGTTTTTATATCTGTACCTACATTTCAATTTAATTCCTATGTTGATGCAGTTTCAGTGGATATATTTTTCATGTTAAGCATTTCACCTAAAAACCGTTTCATAGTTTTTTCCTATGTTTTTTCTTTATTACTCCTTCTGTAATCCTTTTAAACATTTTTATTTTGTGGTTTGTATCTTATCACTGAATTATAAATTGCTGGTGGGGAATCTAATCCTAATATTAGTGTGTCTCCTATCTCTGGCACATGATGACGTTTTTCCCACGTTTTTTGTTACTGTGAACTATGAGTTCATATTTTATAGGACTTTGGTTGTAAGAATCCTGTACATCCTGATTTGAAGGCATTTCCTATTAGAAAATATTTAAGATTGCTTTTTTCAGGTAACTCTGGAATATTAACAGTCTTGGCTAAGGTTTAAATTAATTGTGCTCAAAGAATTCTTGGAGAATTCGCTACCTGGTAGCAAAACAAATAAGATTTTTAAAAAGTAAAATTACCCAGGAAAGAGGGCTTATTTTTGTTTCAAAACTGTACATCTCTTTAGTTTGATTCCCCCGTTAATATATCCCTCAGTACACAATCAGTATTTCAGTCTTGCCAGATATTTTAAGCTCCATGAATCTCATCATGTTGGAACATAGTGGCAGATCTGTCTGCCTAGTGTGCTTAACCAGCCCAAGAACTTTCTGTGGACCTGGGTTTCCTTCTGAACTATGTTAGAGACATTAATGTGAATGTAGCGTACATTGTTCCCAAAGGATGTTCTATGGCTTTAAAGTTTGAACATTGTATGTTTAAATATTTTTTTTTGTATGTTTAAATATTTTTGCTGGTGGGAGACAAAAAGTTGAAGCACATTTTAAAATTTCCTTTTGATGGAGTATATCTTCATGTTCTCTGTAACATCAGAAACTTTATGGCTTTGGTAGGCTGCTATACTTTTATAAGGTTTCTCCTCTATTCTGTATATTTTCTTATCAAATAATTAAGTATATTATTTCTTCTTTTTTTCTAGTTGCTTTCAACATTCACTTATAAATATGATGGAGTTAAGTGGACTCTCTTGGAATGCTTTATGGACAAGCATTTTTCCTATGTTTTTTCTTTATTACTCCTTCTGTAATCCTTTTAAACATTTTTATTTTGTGGTTTGTATCTTATCACTGAATTATAAATTGCTGGTGGGGAATCTAATCCTAATATTAGTGTGTCTCCTATCTCTGGCACATTGTGAATATGATTGTGACAGAAAACTTAAGTTGACGTAATCATGGACAAAACATTCAACATTTTGATTTATTATATTGTTGCTTCAAAATGTTTAATTTTTCTTATTTCAAGAAACTCTGAATTTGTGAAATGAATCCATGTTTGGAAACTACATTGACTATATTTTGTGATTGTTCAAGCCTAAGCACTGTTTGCCAGATGCAGAAATTTTAATGTCACCAAGTCGTCACCTATTTACCTGACTACACTGTCCATATTCTAGGTAGTTTGTAACAGTCATCACAGGCAA
The DNA here is from genome assembly GCF_000260255.1 of Octodon degus. NCBI lineage: Eukaryota > Metazoa > Chordata > Mammalia > Rodentia > Octodontidae > Octodon > Octodon degus. The sequence goes on along the minus strand of NW_004524826.1, from coordinate 2,533,578 downwards.
CGTTATCTGTGGTTGGAGGTTTCCAAGGTTTATCAGTTCTTGGTGTTAGTTGTGTTTGAGTAGCTTGTTATGGTGCCTTTTTGTCAAACTAAATATCTACAAGATTTAATTAATATTTAGGTCTAATATTAATATGTATTTATGTTCTAATAACTTAATTTTATAGTTACATGAAAAAATACACATAAAATAAGAGGCAAAATATTTTGTTTTATTCTCAAATTACTTCAACCACTTACCAATTGGAATCATATTAAAAACCACTACCCTCATTTCATATTCAACATTGATTTTCATGTAGTTACTACTTTTTGTCCCACCAGAATGGCCACCAAAACCACACTATCCAAAGGTATAATGTTTTTTGTTTTGTTTTGTTTTGTTTTTTAGTTGGCAGAACCGGGGATTGAACTCAGGCTCTTGAGCTTGCCAGGGAAGCACTTATTCCACTGAGCCATCTCCTCAGCCCCCCAAAGGTATAATGTTGATGAAGCAATATAGCATGGTCTAATATTAAAAGTTTAAACAACTTTGAGCTAGTAGTTCATACAAATTTTATATTATTTCAGAAAAATATACCAAGCTACACTGGCAACCTTGCTGCACTGCTTGGGGTTTATTTATTTATTTATTCATTTATTTATTTTGCGGAATTGGAGATTGAACACAGGCCCTTGCACTTTCCAGGGAAGAGCTTATTCTACTGAGCCATCTCCCTGGCCCTGCTTAGGGTATTTTAATACACAGTTTGAGAATTTTAGGTGAAACCACTCAGATCCTATGTTGACCCAAATGTCTGTTATGATTTCTAGAAGTCCCCCACAGCTTTGTCTGTGGTCAGATTTGGAGTGAGGGTGGGTGGAGGACAGAAGTCACTTCCATAGTCTTCTCTCAGAATCTCTGGATAACTTTCTTAATAATATTCAAAGAAATATATGATATATCAATTTTGTTTCATTTGTGAAATGTTGAAAACATAATTCAATCAGAAAGAAAATAATAACTACTAACTTGAACTGCATGTTAAGATTTTAGAATCTGATAGTCACATCTATATCAATTAATTCAGACTTACTTAAAATTATGCAATTTCTTCTTTGTCTAACATTAAGAATCCAAAAGACAGAACATATGTTTCAAGTCTTTCCTTATGTAACTTATGAAATTCTTGCAGTCCTTGAAGGATACAGATCTTATTTTCATAAGCTTAGGTTCTACTAGCTATCTTGTTCTTTCTACAATTCCAGAGACTATGAAGGGTAGTGGAAATGGGACAAGAAGATAAATGCTTTTCACTTGTGTGTTGGTCTGTTTTCCCATTTCTGGGAGAAGTACTGAACACTACAATTTAGGGGAGCTCACAGTGTGAGAGGATTCATTCCTTGGGAGGCTCTCTCCCAGGCAGAAAGAAATGCTAAGGCAGAGGGACCAGATGGAGCAAACCTGCTTAGCTTATGGCGCTGGGAAAGCTAAGTAGGGGAACAACACGAGAGCAGAAAAGACGAGGGACAAGGTAGAGTCCCTAAGGGCACACCTTCATGACGCGCCTGGACACACCCACAAGTGTGCTTCAATAATCAGCTAGGTGTCCCTTAATCCAGTCAAGTTGCTATTCAATTTAGAAATTAGTTTCCTCAGCTAAAGGACTTGCAGGGTCTTTAAGAAATGCAGGTGCATTCATCTTAGACAAGACAGAAGTTACCTTCATGGAGGCTGTAACTTTTTGATTCTCTAATTCTTCAAGACTTTCCAGAATGATCCATTACAGTTGAGGATGCCATGTTTTCTCTGTCAATGTCCAAATTTTTGGAAAGAGACTTAAAAAATCCCTCAACTCTGTAGTTATAATTCAACAATGTACAAGATAAAAATTATTATTTGTTTTTTGCTAAGTAGCTATATGAGATCAGAAATAATTTTATAGAACAATGAGTGCTCTCTATGCTTTGACTGAGGGCTTGAACCAACTAGTTATAAGACTGTTACTTCAAGCATCACCTATCCTTTAACTCTTTAGATCCCTTTTACTTTTTTTTGGCAGTGAATTCTTATTTGCTCCAGTCTGTTTTGTGGTTCCCTCAGATGACCACAATGATAATATTTGACTAATTTTAATTTTTTCAATTCTATAAAATTAGGAAAAGTAGGATAAAACTATATGCACCACAGATTTAATATTTATAAATATATTGTGAAATTTTCTTTGTTCATTTTTTCTTGCTAAAATGCATAACAGACAAATGCCTTCTCATTCCATATATGCCAGTATACATATTTAAGAAAATAACAATATTCTCCAAAGAAAACACAATGGTATTACTATACCTAATAAACTTAACACCTATTCCCTAGTATCCTCAGAGCATAGGTTACAATTTAATTAGCCACACCACCAAAGTGTGTCAAGAGCATCAGTATTTCCCATCCTAACTGTTTCTCCATTGCCTTCCTTAATAAAGAAGTACACAACCAAATCTGTATATCACCTAGTCCACACCTCCTTCAATTCCATAAATCTATATGAACTGCAAAAACAGACAGTAAGACTTTTGCACCAATCAGGATTTCAGATTTGATAAAACAGAAATGAATCAACTTAAGCTGAAAGGAATTGAATTGGAATAACATCCCATCTCTCAGTGGCTGGAATGTGTGGTTACCACTTATTCTTCATTGCCACAATTCTGTGTTCTCAGATCTATCAAGCTGACCCCAGACCCCTGGGGTATTTCCTCAAATAGTCTAGGCCTTTCTCTCCAGCTGATGGGAAGTAAAGAGTAATAATGTTTAGACTTGGAAGTGCAGTTCTATCTCTCATAGAGATAGGAAAAATTTGTCCAGACGTTTCTTTCAGGTCATACTTCCCCACAAAGCAGACTTTGAGAAGATTTGCATTTCCTCAAATTTTATTTTATTTTTTAAGGAGAATGAAAAATAGAAAACAAAATACAAGTGATACAGAATTTCACTAAACAAAATGATAGGAATTCAACAATGGTTGTTATACACAATTAGTGTTGTCTTTAAATCAGTTGTTCAGATTACCAGATATAAGCATGGAAAATGGGTCAAAAAATTAAAATAAGGGAGAAAAATGTAGGCATTAACTGTTCCTTTCAATAGACCAGCAGCAATTAGCAGTATAATTATCCAAGCTATCCTATATATATATATTTTTTCTCCCTTCTTTCTTTCCTCCTTTTCCTCATCCCAGTTGTTCTTTCCTTTGACTAGATTCTTTCCCTTTCAAAGTGCGTATTGCACCTTTTAGATATTATTTACTCTTTCAAGTTCTTAAACTAGGGATACAAATAATTTCATTGTGGGACGTATTCAGGGTCAAGGTGTGTAGGAGGGAAGGAAGGACTAGGTCAGGGAGAAGCTGGGGCAGAAAGCAGGCACAGTGGGTGCTCAGAAACTGGAATGGTCACCCCTATGGATGCTGTTAAACTGCCAAAGCCCTTCAATGTTGATCCCAGTTGAGGAAGTAGGGGAAGCTGTATGTACCTGGTCAAAATGCAACTCAATCTTTTCAGCCAAGGTCAGTAACCAGAGAGGGCTGACACTTCAGAGGTGTTAATAATTCTCACCAGGGTTGGAAACTTAATTCCTTTGGTCATAGAGTGTGTGGCCAAGGGGGTGCAGTATTATAAGTATTACAGTATTTGACAACCAAAAAAATAATGTTTACTGCAGTCATCACATATGTCAGCAAACGACATTAGTCCACTCTGTATGCCCGATAAATGACACCAAGTATAATGAAATGTATTATTCAGTTCCTTGTGGCCTGCAAATCAAAGAAGTAGATATTGGTGGCATGCCCCATCTGAGTGGCCCTGTGGAATCTCTGATTGCTCTGGTATCCTTTGAAATGGTCACTCTCAATCAACTTCCTGTATCCTAAACCTGACTTACTAAATTACATAAACTTTAGCTACATTTTCTTCCACATAGAATGAAGGGCAGAGTAAGAATAGAAGTTGAATTTGACAAAAAATGAAGTTTCCTCAGGCTGTCTTTGGGAGCCCCAGAGAGATGAGCGCTGCATTAGAATATGTTCTTGAGAAGAACAGTAAGTACAGTCTATGTATTCTAGGTATACCGGTGTCAACACCTAGTTGCTAATACCCAAGTGCACCAAACAGGGATTTATAATTTTAACTACAAAATCATTTTAAGGGAAAACTGCATCTGAAATGTTATAAACTCAAATGAAAAAAAAGCATATTCCCAGGTTCAGGTTGGCAAACCCTGATAAAGACAAACAAGAATGCAAGAGATACAGAATATCATTAAGGAGGGTTGGGAACTGCACCATATCAGAGCCCCAGACTGAGTCCAATTCCCAGATTTATTGAGAAACAGCAATGGTGTAGTGTTCTGCTGAGCACAGACATTTATTTTAGTAGCAAGGCAGGCAAAAACACTTGCTGACAATTTGGCTGAATTATTAACTTTTATCTGGTGGCTGCCTCAGAAACTTCCTTGTTTCCCCCATCATGTTCATTTCTGCTCAAGTTAGCAAAACATCTCATCTTCAATATGTTCAGTTCCTAAGAGTTAGCAGTCTTCTATTCCTCTGGAGGTAAACTGAGCAGCCATTGACCCACTGGTGTCATAAGGAACTTCACAGGACATAGTAAACTAAATGATAATGAGAACTGGGGAGGCTTTCTGGGGAACTGGAGAACTGATACTTTTTTTGTAAGAGGCAGCTGCTGTTCAGCTCCAAACTCACATTACTATTGGAAAACATGACCCTCATTTTACTTTTCCACCATTTTCCCCATGAAAAGATAGAAAAATGTGAAACATATATATTTCAATTTAAAAGCCTAAGTCTAAAAATCAGATGTTGTTGAAATCTAACTTAGTGTGAAACCATACATTTATAATTTCTGATTTACATCTTTGAAAAATGGCTAAACAAGAAAGGATAAATTAGAAGATGGTTACCAATAAAATATCTTTTCTTGTATTCCCATATTTTTAGACAATGACTTTTGTAAGACAATAAATTTATTCATTGTAAATATTTACAATGTTTTTGCCTGCTCTGTTTACTTGGAGGAAAAAGCACCTGTTGAGAATAAAAGCACCTCAATAAACAAAACAAGAAAAAAAAAAAAGGATGGTTACCAGGTGGGGTGGTTCATGCGTATCATTGCAGCATTCCAGGAGGCTGAGGCAGGAGGATCATGAGTTTGACTTCACGCTGGCCAACTAAATGCCTTAGTGACACCTTGTATCACAAATACAATAATTAAAATAAATTTTCTTGTATATCACTGAGTGTGAGGGCCCTGGGTTCAATGCCCAGTACCACACACACAAAAATTAGGAAATGATTGCCCAAAAATAAAGTGGGTATTGAAAGAAGGAATATTTATTTTTTTCAACTAACATGTTTTATAACTGATAGAAAACTATATTAAGGATTGCGACTAAAATGTCCAAAGTTATAAGCACGTTAGATGGTCAGTCCATGCACACACTTTTATGCATTGCTGTTTGTGTCCTTTCTACTTTGTAGCAAAAGGAAATCTTCATTTTAGGAGTTTATGTATTTTTAAAGACCATTTTCATAAATGCCTGAAATCTTTGTTTATAATTCTTTATTGTATTTTTTTTATATTTTAAAGTTTGGCAATTTACCTGATTAAAAAATTGTCATTTTCACAAATAGCCTTCTGTCAGTCTCAAAAATATTACACTGTAGTGCTTGTTATCCCTTTATTTTTAATTTTTTTTTTTTTTTGGTATTGTAGGAGTCACTTCCAAGTCCTTGTCTTGGTCCAAGAAGCCAATATTTGTAATCCTAAAATTACATTATTGGAATCCCATTAAGTTAATTCCAATGTAGCACTCCCAGTGCAACCAACAGCGAAAGTAAAGACACTAAGACATTTATAATTAATGGGGAGCCAATAGGCCCTAAGTCCAGACATGAAGATGGCTTTCCGGAACCAAAAGAGCGACCCAGGGCCTCACCCTGTTTTTATTCAGTGGGGGAGTGGCTTGAGGAGGATTGACTGAGAACTGTGGGAAGTAGGTGACTGTGAGCTGAGCTAGGTGGGTGGACTACATTTACCTCTGTCATATGCAGAGAGGATATGCAGAGAGAGTAATCTGCATTATACTATTATGCCATTAAGATACTATCTAATGTTTTGGGGGGTCTAGTGCTTCAGCTTTCATGTAGTCTTTCAAACCCCAGGAAGTCATAGCCTCTATCTCGAGGCTTGATCCCAGTTCAATCCCAGCTGGTGCAAGGAGCATTAGTTCTTTGTGCTGTCTGGTCCCAGCTCACATTAAAGAGCAGCAGGTGTAGGTTACCAAGGAAACATGCATGCTTCCTTCAAAGACTATCACCAACACCTCAGCTAGACCAATATACATTGCTTAAGGCCAATTGAAGGATAAACAGAAGTCCTAGCCAGCTCTGTTCAGAACAATATGAAGAAATAGGGTCAGGCTCAGTCAAAATAGAGACAGTGGCTCTTCTTTCAAGGAGAGCTGCTCAGGTGGTCCTCCACAGTTATCTCTTCAAACTACTAAAGTATTTTTGATTATTAATTTACACAATCTCTTTTAGTCTTGATTTAGTCTATGCAGTTTTAATGGCAGGTAAAATACTAGGAGCTGAGAAAACCACAAAAAAGAAAGCAGTTTGATAAAGTATGTCTCAGAAATAAATGTAATAATGGACAGAACACTTTTCCTTTTCTTTCTCCTTCACATTGCATCTCCACTCTGCATAATCTCTAGAAGGAGACATTCACGTCAGGGGCAAAGACAATGTGTCCTCAGATAATTTTGGTGTAAAAGAGGTGGTTTTACTGAAGAGGTTGTCTTACTCAAGTTTGATTCAGAGGTGAAACCATGCGATTACTGAGCAGAAGCAAGATAGGTGGTAACAGAGTATATTTTTCTACTGATGCTGTCTGTCCACTGCTCTTTATGAGATATGCATCTACCTTGAAAAAAACCAAGTACTGCATTAAAAATGAATATTTTGATTTCTAAGTATGAAGTTATATGGACATGATACATGTGCAAATGTATAATGATTTATTTTTAGTATTTCTAGTAATTCCTTATGCCGAGATAAGTGTGTTCCTCACTTCTCCACCTCAGCCTCTGGATTTTTTTCATTTCTCTTTCCCTCACTGCCCTGGTCTGCATCTATTCTATGGCCTTAGCTGCTGTGTATAGACTCATGCCCCAGCTTTGGCTAGCTTCTTCCTGGACAAAGGACTCCTAAATTCTACTGTCAACTTGGCACCTCTATCTGAGTATCTAGAGGTTGTTTCAAAGTTACTGTGTCCCAAACTGACAAGTTTATGGTAACTTTTCAGTTTTCCTCATATTATTAAATTATAACTCCAATTTTCCAGGTGTTTGGGCCAAAACCCAAACCAAACATCCTCTACTATTCAATTTTCCTTTTATTTCCTTGTTAATATTCTTGGACCTACTTTCTAAGTATAGTTAAAGACTTTCCATTTCTTAACATTTCCTAATGCATCCTTCTTGGACTGAATTATTGCATTAATCTCTTAACTGGTCTCCACACTTGCTATTTGGCCTTCAACAGAACTTATAGAGTGATTCAAAAGCCTGATTTACATCACATCATTTTCCTGCTCATAACTCTTGACAGGCTTCATACTCACCATTCATTTCATTGTTATCCTTCAGAATGCAGAATTTGCTAAGATTTTATATGGTGTGAGTCCAACATCTTTTTCATCTAAAAACCAGCCAGCTAACCACATTGCTTTTTCTTTCCTGATGAATGATTCTGATAACATTGCCATTCCTCTGATATGCTAGGCATGGTCCTTTGTCAAGGAGCAATGATCTGGTGTCTCATCTGTAGAAACACTCTTGTCCACATGTCCTTGCCCATGGCATGAGTGTCTCCTTCTAGAGATTATGCAGAGTGGAGATGGGAACGTGAAGAAGAAAGAAAAGGAAAAATGTTCTGTGCATTATTATATTTATTTCTCTGACCCATACTTTATCAAACTCTTATAAATACCAAGGGCAATAGGTACTATATCTTCGTTGTGTTTTTCAGGGTGAACAACAAGAACTTGGATGTGTTTCAAATGAGTGTGGCAATTTGGGCTTTCAGTCCACTCATGAAGGCACAGTGCTAGTGAGGCACAGGGAGAGGAGGTTTGAGCTTTTGCTGACTAGTTTAAGTTATTGAAACATTAAAAGAAGTTTGCTCTATTTCTGGAATATTTCTGGCCACAATCAGCAAGTCATTTGTAAAGGAACATTACTTGTCCTAGAAAGACTTAAGGATAAGTTATAGTTACTATAATATTTTTTATTGGCACTTTGGAAAAGCAACCAAAATACGCATGTTCTTGACATTGACATTGACTCCTCACAAAATCAAGAGAAAGGGGGAATCTGTGTTGGTGGCTTTCACAAGCACAGCCCTTCTCGGGTGAGCAGCATCTACTATTCCTCTTGCCTATCTGGCATTTTATTTTCCTCTGATCTGTAATAACATGGGTGTTGTGAATACTGATGGATTGATCCCATCTAAGACATATATACAACAGCTCAATGGGTGATAGTTTTCTCTTTCAAGAAAAGACATTTAAAGATGAAAAGCCTGAGTCTGGATGTAAGACTGAATCTCTGAGGATTTTCAGATGTGAAAATGGTGGTACTTCATTGCCACTCACATGCACAGATTCATTGGTCCTCTCTAGGTTAGCAGTGCTGCAGCCACCCACTCTCTGCCTATTGCTGAGTGCCATGCCTCAGTGGGAAGCTTTGGACAATTATGTATTTAATGGTGTCTTCTTATTGTATTTCAAATTTGAGTAAAATCAGTTTGTCATTTCCTGGGGAAACAGAGAAATTATTTTGTCTTTTAAATAAATTCAGATTGCTTTCTGAAAGTCTGAGGGCTACAGCTCTGATCATTTATGTCTCTAAGCACATGACAATGGCACATAGGTTTTATTCTACGTGCAGGGCTTGCTCATACGCTCACATCTGTGATATGTGGTTGATCCTCCTGCTGTGTGATTTGTGATGCACATTTTCACATCATCATCACCTTTATCCTTGAAAGATAACGTGGGTAGGACATGAGCTTAACTTATTGCTAACAAATATTATTAAAATCTTTAGTAAGATTATGGAGAGGGGTTAATGTCAAATAGGAAAGCTTGCCACACCTTTACTTACATCTGTGTTGAAAGAAAATGCATTTTGGGGACCAACTT